>NW_024378981.1:0-25000 GCF_016835505.1 Polypterus senegalus
TACATTTAGTATTTATAAACAGCCAGGAAAGAGAGATTCTAAGGTGAAAGTATAATACTGAGATAGATTGTAAAAGGAAAAAATTTTAATATCTGAAAACAAAGAAAAAAATAAGTAAATGCCTTAAATTTTACTTTGGAATTTCTTAGCACATCTGTACATAGTTTTCATAATTATTCAGCTTTGTATTTTATTCTTGAACAGTTATTGTAATGTTGTTACTGGTTCATCTTTTCATCTTATATGTCATTATTTAAGCATTTATTTAATTTAGTTGATGTCTTTGTTTTGCGCTGCATTTTTACTTTCTCATATACGTTTAATGCTAAACACACACCTACTGATACACTACAGTTAGGTGTCACAGCTCACACTTCCCTGCGACACACACCCACAAGTACACTCCTATGCGATACAAATCACCCCTTTAATGCTACACGGCAACAAAATTGACTAATAAAAATCACCAATATAACACTACGGCAGTGCACGTCACTCTAGTGCTACACAGACACTAATAGGCCACAAATATCACTACAGTCACACACGCGTATGTCAAACATTATCCCTCTAATACTAAACTCACACACACACACACACGTCTAAAGATACAGAATATAAATGAAAGCTTTGGACTTCAAACTCTGAGGTTTTAAATCACAGTACGACCACAAGCAGGTCACGTCACCTGCCGGTGCTCCAAACGTTTCTCCGATGCTATCAGTTGCCTTGTATTGTGGTGTTAGCCATTTACCATAAAACAAAATAATACTAATAATACTAATTAACAACAACAACATAAATCACTAACACTGCAGTCAGTTTCCCCAAGCTCACTCCACCTCACCCCACATGTCGACTTCACTTTTTTCTCCAATTGTTCCCAAATGCAACAGGCACAAACACACAAGAGCGGTGACTTGAAACCGTGTCCTCCCCGTCTCCAGTCCCCCCGCCCTGACTGACCTCCTGCTCGGGCACACAGGTTCCTCTTCTCTATCGGGGATGAGATCCCCTCATCTTCCTGTGAACTGCCAAACTCCAGTGAGAACTGCCCAATGCCCAGCTAGTGCCTTCACATTTTCCAGTTGAGGGTGTATGGAGGCGGAGGGGGTGTGAGGAGTACACACTCATTCTCTCACATACTTTTGGTTGGAGGACTGATGTGGAGTACCTGAACTCAAAAGCAGAGGGCACTTGAAACCCTTGAGACCCCAGGTTTGTGAAGTGGAGGCTTTACCAAATGCCACCCCCTTCTGTGTCATTCTGTCTTTTGAAAACCCAACAACTGGTATCCCAAGTCAAAAGTGGGCATCCTCGCAGGGGGGTGCTGGTGAATCATATGGCATTGCCGATAGCATTACACACTATTAACGTTATCAGACTGGCACAATCTGAAGTCAGGTTTATTGGCAGGGAGTGGTGGTGGGGGGGCTGGGCACAGCCTATCCCAGGAACATTGGACGCAAGATGGGGTTGGCAGGCCCCCTCACACACACCATTCAAGTAGCAAGAAGGATTCACCAATTCATCTAATGGGCACATTTTTAGGATGCGAGAAGAAAAAAACCATGCGGGCAGATTCCAGTTTGAACCGAGTACTCTGGATCTCTGGTGCAGTAAAGCTAATCACTGTGCTACCATGCCACCCTGCACATAGTTAGACTACACTTTAAAGAACAGGTTTAATTGGTCACTGTGCCACACCCTGAGCAGCCCATCTATGCCCCTTCACCTGATCAAAATACCCGATCTCAGACACACATGGCCACGACCAAGTCTTATCATGGCACATATTATTTTTCCACTTTAAGCAGCCTTGACGGCGAGTTGCTGTAGACGTTTGAAAATATTTAACACTGGCATGCCCTTTCCACACTGCACTGACTCCTCCATGCAGATCAGAGGGTGGGGAACCGGTTATGATGCCCCGTGGAGTGCCCTCAGGGAAGCTACCTGGCCACAGATGGCCACAAATGGCTCAGCTCTGTCACTACTCACCTATAGTCTGGAAATTCAACACAACGAGAAAATGAAAAAGCCGAAGCGGCACCCAGCAGTGGAGCGTGGTGAGGGGCAACGGGGGTGGCAGCCACAAAAACACAAACAACGTTTCATTTCACTGGGCAACAAAAAAAAAATCTGACCCATATGGAGTGAAAAGAAATCACAAGACTGGTAGACGGGTGGAGTTGGGGGGGCTACTAGGGTCCATTGCTCAGACCACCGAAATCAAAAGTGAGGGAAAACAAAGCAAACAAGTGCCACATGTGCCGTGAGAGGCGAGACACGCTGGCTGGCCTCTAATTACTGTACACTCCAAACACAAATATGACAATGAGGGACTCATGCCGTCCGGCGCGACCATCCAGATGGACTACTGCACACAACCACACCCCCACGGGGTCACGTGCCTCTCAGGAGAGGGTGGGGGATCCACAAGGCAGGGGGACAGGCAGGCCGCATAGGCTGCTGAGTTAAACTTTGACCTCACCCTTTACATAATGCAGTAGCCAGATGGGCACTGGCTGGGAGTCTCCAGGAGCATAGGGGTCCACGATGTTTCGGATGCCTATGTACGTTTCTGTTTTGTCATCAATACAGGGGGCCTCAGTGCACTACTTTGCCCAGGGGCCTATGATGCTGTTAACAGAGCCCTGGCTATAGCGCCTTTCACAGTGCATGCCATTTACTATTGACAATTAGACAGGCGGGCGGCAACGGTGGCGCAGTGGTAGCGCTGCTGCCTAGCAATAAGGAGACCTGGGTTTGCTTCCTGGGTCCTCCCTGCGTGGAGTTTGCATGTTCTCCCCGTGTCTGTGTGGGTTTCCTCCATTGCTTCCATTGGTGCATTGGCGATCCTAAATTGTCCCTAATGTGTGCTTGGTGTGTGGATGCGTGCCCTACAAGGGGATTTGTTCCTGCCTTGCACCCTGTGCTGGCTGGGATTGGCTCCAGCAGACCCCCGTAACCCTGTGCTAGGATATCTCAGGTTGGATAATGGAATTAGACAGGCTGGTGGTCTTTGTCCCAACTAAACCAACCTACAGGACCATAGGAATGGTGGGCTTGGATGAATTCGGATTTGATCCCTGCCTGAATAAAAATTTTATGATTGGCCACAGATGGAATTGTGACTTACTGTATATACAGTAATCCCTCCTTGCATTCCAGAACCCCCCGCGATAGGTGAAAATCCACGAAGTAGAAACCATATGTTTGTATAGTTATTTTTATATATTTTAAGCCCTTATAAACTCTCCCACACTGTTAACATTATTAGAGCCCTCTAGACATGAAATAACACCCTTTAGTCAAACGTTTAAACTGTGCTCCATGACAAGACAGAGATGGCAGTTCTTTCTCACAATTAAAAGAATGCAAATAGATCTTCTCTTCAAAGTAGCGCCGTCAGGAGTAGAGAATGTCAGAGAGAGAGAGAGAAAAGCAAACAATCAAAAAATCAATACTTGCTGTTGCACACCGCGATAAAGCAGCCGCAACAGAACGGAGCAATGTGAAGGTAGTCTTTCAGCATTTTTAGAGTAGCGTCCGTATCCTCTAGGCAAACAGCCCCTCTGCCAGGGGCAGAGAACGTCAGACAGAGTGAGAGAGACCGAGAAAAGCAAACAATCAAGCACCGCTCGGGAAGCACATCGCATAGCATTGAGGAGTTTTAGTTAATATGTAATACGTGCTCTGATTGGGTAGCTTCTAAGCCATCCGCCAATAGCGTCCCTTGTATGAAATCAACTGGGCAAACAAACTGAGGAAGCGTGTAGCATAAATTAAAAGACCCATTGTCCGCAGAAATCCGCGAACCAGCGAAACATCCGTGATATAGATTTAGATATGCTTACATTTAAAATCCGCGATAGCGTGAAGCCGCGAAAGTCGAAGCGCGATATAGCGAGGGATCACTGTCATTAATTCCTGGTCTATGCTCCTGTATAGCGTCTTCTTGGTTCATCACATGACCCTCAGAAAACTGCTAGGCTTTGAACTTTGAAACTGTCAGAATTAATTTGAAACCCCTGGGGGATATGGGGTGAGAATATTTACCCTGAAAGGTACTATGTAAAATAAAAACTTCCACATTCTCCAAGTCGGTGCACATCTAAATTGGCAGTGCCATAGTGGCCCTATGTGGGCCTAGCGACGGACCCGCTCATACCTGGTGCTCCTAGGATAGACTGTGGTCCCCCACATCCTTCAACTGGATTAGAGGAGAGTGAAAGTGCCCTCTGATGGAATGGCACCTCCTGGTGGGCTGGCTCTATGGCACCTCCCCACCTCTTTAAACAATCCTCACAGCTTTTAACTTGTAAAGGTTCCTTTAACTCTTTGAGGGCTGAATATTTTTTGCAGACAACTCACTTTTCTGAAAAGCACACAAAGCAAAGATTCATATGTTGCTGTGGCTGCTGTCAGCGCCCGTTCAGGGTCTCTGGTGGCTTTGTAGTGGGCCGCTCGATGGCTGGTAGGAATGCATGGCGGGCTGGCTACCTGGCTGTCTTTGTATGGCCGCGTGACACAATCTGGTTTGTACCTCTTGTCATCGTAAGTGGTGATCCTCCCAGGTGAACATTACTGTAGGCACATCAGCTACACAAGCGTGTTCAGCACCACTGTCAGCTGGGGAACGACTGATCAGCTGTAGCCAGTTCCTCACTTTCATTTTCGATCTCCGTCTTCAGATCACTTACATCAAAATCGGAGTGTGACAAGTCAGAGTGGGTAATAATACGCAAACCGTCATCCACCGAATATTTTGCTTTGTGCATTCACTTTGGTCTCTCGCCAAGACGTCGATGCCATTTTAGAGGGAGGTCGTTTGCTCTTCACTACTCACACATGCGCAGGTAGGTAATCGAGGTCAAATCAACAAAACTGACTTTCCTTCTAGCAAAGTGAGCCGAACTAAAAACAAAGTAGCAAGTTTTATGGCTGATTACCGTCCTCTATCCCTGAATTAGCCCTGAAAGAGTTAAAAGACTTCATTGAGGTAGTATTTACCCTGAAAGGCACTATATAAAACACTCCAGGCTTCCATCAAGATGTGCAAATTTAGTTGGGGGTTCCAAACAGGCCTTGTGTGGGTCTCTGTGATGGCCTTAAATCCTGCCTCGCATTCATTGCTGCCTGGATAGACCTCAGCCTCCCACTACCCTAAACTGGACTGTAATGTAATGTAAAGGCTGACGGAGGACAAGGTGCTTGACAGTGCCCACAGCCCAGGAGAGCACACGCTATGGGGACATGTTAAAATGATATATTTACTAATTCTGCTTATCAAGTGGAGTATACCGGGTAGAAGATTCCAACAGCAATGAGCACAAGAAGTTGGCAGCAGGGCACCATCACCCGCAAACATTTACACTAGTTTAGTTTATAGTCACAAGCTGGCTTTGGCCTGGCTATTGTGTGCTGCACTGATGCTAGGAAAGGCACTATATGAGGCAGATGATGGGTGTATCTTTACACCCGCTTAGTAGCCTACACTGGCATTCAGCGGTCATTCTGAAAGACACCCCCAACTTGACAGGATGAACCCAACCGGCACACTGCAGCTGCCACTACCACCACACCTCTATTCTCTCTGGGCCTATGTGAGTCTATATAGTGCCTTTACAAACATAAATGGCCCCATCAGCATGGCAACAGTTTTCAATTTTCTAGAGTGAAACCATTCTAAAGTGGCTTCCAACTACGCACCTATCACATGTAACAGGAGGGCAGCCAAGTGAAGCAACTCACTCTTGTCACCCTGGAGTTGAACTGGCACCCTGGCACTTCAAAAGCCAACCCTTTTACTGGTTGGCCATGATGCTATAGGGCACCTCAAATTAGATGTGGATTAGACGTAAGCATTCACTTTGGCTCGTGCCCACACGTGGACCTGAACCACAGCCAGGCCTTGAATACACATCCAACAACAAGGCGTGGACACACATTTGACCCAAATGGCCGAGCTGAAGGAGATCTTCACACTCACAGACACGCTTCTTTCTGTTTGTGGCCCAGTGACATGCCCTCTATATAGCTCCTTTACTTTGCCTTCTTCTCCAAACGTCACTCTCACTGCTTTATCACGCACGTACACCTCTATTTGCTGATGTCTCCCAGCACTTTCAACTCTTCTGTCCCCCACCAGACTCAATATAGCACCTTGACTCTTCCTAATGATCTACATCAATATATAAACCCATTCACTTGTCATCCAAATATGTTGCTCCCTGTATAGCTCCTTAAATCAATGGTTTAGCTCTTCCTCCGATATGTGGCCCACTAACGACTTCCCTATACAGGTTATGTTTATTCTGCTTTCTCCCACATGTGGCACCCTCATTGACCATAAATAACTCCTCACCCACGTCGCTAAATGCTGATGTACACATCTCCTAACACAAAACTGTCCCCCAGCTCTTCAACTCTTCTACCTGCCTGCCATAATCAAGATAGCACCTGGCCTTTTCACCACACATGACCCCGTAATGGACTCCCACCATACCGCCCATTCACTCGTCGTCATCATCACACATGTGTCTCTGGTGGACTTTGTATGGCTGCCATGCTCCACAACACGTTTGTACCTCCGCAACTGACTCTCTATATAGCCCCTTTCATCATTTGCCAGGATGTATCTCCTTAGCCCCTCCCATTTGTGTAGCCCACCCACAAGCTTTCGCTATATATAGCTCCTTCACTGTGTGCCGCCGGTCACCCCAAATTTCTTCTCTCGCGCTCGTCACGTGCTCCCCAACATGTGACTGCCTGTCACACGGACACCATAGCACTCCTTTAGGTCGCCCGATGGTATATAGCGCCTCAAAGTCAGACCGCTCATACTTCCTCCTCACAGACACCTCTATATAGCTCCTTTTCTGCTCGTTCCCGTATTCGCACGCGCCCCAGTACTTCTCCAGCCCCAGTTTTGCGGCCTCCCTCCCCGCCCTACTCCGCGCCACCGCCCGCCACTTTTCGCGCGGGTCCATTACGGAGAGGATCCGAGAGGAGAGCAGCGAAAACGCCGAGGGAGTGAGGCGGTGTGTCGTTGTGTGCGCCAAGCATAGTAACCTACCTCTCAAACAGCATCCTAACGGCGAAGATCCCCAAGGCCAGCGGGAAGGCGGACAAGAGGTGACCGGCTCTGGGGTACTCCACCCCGGGCTCCGACTCCGCTAGGTCCGCCCAGGTCACGTTGTGCGGCAGCCAGAACCGCTCGTTCCAGAACCAGGCTGAGAGAGCAGCCATGTTGGGCAGAGGCAGCCGCAGAAGGAGGGCAGGATCGCCGCCCCTGGCTGCCGGCTGTGTTGAGGAAGTGGCCGGGACTCCAGCCCCGCCTCTGCGTGGCGCTCCGCCCCCTCGGCACTCTCCGTCCGCCCACCAGTTCAGGCGAGGGCCGAGGATGCAGGCCGACTACTAGGGCCTGCGCGGTGGTGGCGGCGGCCGTGAGGAGCTGTTGTGGGTGATGTTGTGGGCGAGGGAGCATTACGGACTTGTGAGAAGAAGGTCGAAGGGTCGGCGAGAATTAGAAAAGTGGAAGGAGGAAACTAGGGGATGAAAAGTGAGAGGGCACCAATAATTAAAGGGGGGGCGTATATAACGGACGCCGAATATCGACACACCTAGTTCTGAAAAAAAAGGGTGGCATTTGGCCCCACCCGCGTCATCTCCGATATGCTAGGACGCCGTCTGCTTGAGAATCGGTGGCCACCAGTTAAATGAAAATGATCTAAACCCCCCCCTATTTCTAGAAAATCAGTGTGTCCAGAATGAATACAAAAAGAGCGGGTCTGAGCTGGCTTAAGGCTACCGCCTTCCTAACCAGGATTTTAAGGTTCAGATCTCACTACCTGTGTGGCGACTGCATAGTCCAGGGTTCAGCTGCCTGCCTGTATGTAGATTGCACATTCCAGTGTTCAACCTCCACTGCCTGCATAAGCATTGTAGATTCCAGGGTTAGAAGCTCACTTCTTGCATGGAGGTTGCAGATTCCAGGGTTTAAATCCCACCGCCTGTATAAAGACTGCAGATCCTAGAGTTTAAACCTCACTGTCTGCATGGAGATTGCACTTTCCAGGGTTCAAACCCCTCTGCCCATATTCCAGGGTTCAGTCCCCACTGCCTGTGTGGAGAATGCAGATTCCAGATCCCTCTGCCCATATAAAGACTGCAGATTCCATGGTTCAGTGGCCACTGACTATGTGCAGATGGCACATTCCAGGGTTCAAACCCCTCTGCCCATATGAAGACTACAGATTCTGATATTCAAACCCTACTGCCTGTATGATGAATGCAGATTCCAGGATCCAATCCCCTCTGCCCGTATGAAGATTGCAGAGTCCGGGGTTCAGATCTCACCGCCTGTATGAAGACTGAAGATCCCAGAGTTCAAACCTCACTGCCTGCATGAAGGTTGCACATTCCAGGGTTCAAACCCCTCTGCCCGTATGAAGACTGCAGGTTCCAGGGTTCAAAGCCCACTGCCTCTGCAGAGCTGGAATGTTCTCTCTGTGTCCATGTGGGATTTTCCCTCTGACTGCCATTACCTTTGTTATGTTATTTGGCCTGCTGTTGGTGAGTGTTGCCCGTGAAGCCTTGGTGTCCCATTCAGGGTTAGTTCCTGCCCAGCGCTGCCAGGCTAGGCCCTTGATACTACAATCCTAGTATCAATTGGGTAATACTGGTGGACTGGCATTGTTAAAGTATAAGCCTGTGTTTTGCGTCTGTGTTTTGATCCTGTGGTGGACTGGTACCTTGTCCAGGTGTTGTTCCTGCCTTTGCCCGATGTCTGCTAGGATAGGCTTCAGCTTCCCTGTAACCCTGCTATGGATAAAAGAGGTAAGAAAATGGATGGATGGATAAATACATTATAATGATAATAAAATGCATTTACTTTAATAGTAGTAATAAAGAAATTGGATGTGGTATGGATGTTGACTAGGCAAATGTCCTTGTAGAGCTGTGAGTTGCTGGGTAAAGGGAAGCCCATGAAAGGCACTATACACGGTGGAGATTCGTCATATGTGAAAATTGCTGGAGCAGTCAGTCCACCTTCTCTGATCTTGCATGGCTGTTGTGGAGCTTAAGTGAAGTGAGACCCCTTCACACTCAGATTCATTAAAAGTCCCTTCACCTTTGGCTCCACTGCTTTCTGCCCTCTGCATGTTATAGATTTGAGTTCTTGACCCCAGTGGGAATGCATTATAAAAAGGTGTGTGAGTGAAAAGAAACTGGCTAGTGTGGTGATGCCCATGATGGATTGTGAACAGAGCAGGTTCAAAGGCAGGAGTCCTCGAGTCTCGGTAAGAGCACAACAGACTTCAAGTGACAAGGACATCATGGGTGTGAATTCATCAGGTAGAACCCTCACCTTTACTCTTTGACACCAATGGAAGATGATCAGGTGTAGGAAGTGAGTTTTTCAAATGTGTATATACACTAGATGGCCAAAGCCTTGTGGTCACTTGACTATCACACTTATGTGAACTTATCAGAAAACCATGGGCGTTAATATGGATTTATCCACCCATAGCAGGTGCCATTCTTCTTTCCACAAGATTATGGAGAAGTGTGTCTTTGGGATTTTGCTCCAATTCACCCCAAAGGTGTTTGTTAGGGTTGAGTTCAGAGCTCTGGATAAGTGTCTGTGTGTCAGTGCAGTTGCTATGTCTCTGTCATTCCAAGAGATTGCGCATCACTGACATTTTTAGTAATAAAATACTTTGTGTTTGTCATTCCAAAAGATGGTGCATTGCAAACCTGAACACTTCTTTTATGAATCCCATACCAAGTAGCATATAACAGAAGTACATGCATTGCATTTGTCATTCCAACAGATGGTGCATTGCAAACATTAACACTGCTTTTACAAATCCCATATCAAGTAGCATATAACAGAATCACATGCATTGCATTTGTCATTCCAACAAATGGCACATTACCAACATTAACACTGCTTTTACAAATCCCATATCAAGTAGCATATAACAGAATCACATGCATTGCATTTGTCATTCCAACAAATGGTGCATTACCAACATTAACTCTGCTTTTACAAATCCCATATCAAGTAGCATATAACAGAAGCACATGCATTGCATTTGTCATTCCAACAAATGGTGCATTACCAACATTAACACTGCTTTTACAAATCCCATATTAAGTAGCATATAACAGAAGCACATGCATTGCATTTGTCATTCCAACAAATGGTGCATTACCAACAATAATACTGCTTTTACAAATTTTATACCAAATGGCATATAACAGAGATACTGTATCTGCATTGTACCATGCACTACAAATGTAAGTACTGAGGTCTACATTGATTCCTTGGATTTCAGCCCTTCTTAGATGGGTAGCACAAGTAGTTTTGAATAAAGGCTGATCCATTGAAAAACACAATCCTAAGGGTTTCTGCTCTTCCCAAAATGACACAACCCCTTCCAGTAGTATCTCAGCTTTATAGTTGCTGGACTAGAAGGGACGGAGTCAGGGCAACTTTTCTGAACTGTGGGTGGAAAAAGAGATAATACTGTCAGAAACAGCACTACTTTGTGTCCTGGAGTGGTACTACCTACTTCTGATAATCCCAGAAGGTTAACCTCTTATACACATCTGTGACACTGGCCATCTTCCTAACTCACACATGCAGGTCACGGTTTCTAGGGAAGCAGCAGCCTATCCCAGCAAGCATAGGGCTTTTTACACTTTTGACACCAACCAACAGAAAAAAAGACTCTTCAGTGTCAAAGTGATAAGCAATCACTGGTTTAAATTAATGATCTCATTTAACATGGTATCTCTAAAGTCTCACTGGTGCAGCCAGCTGGTTTGAAAAGTCCCAGAATAGAGGTTACCTGTATGAAGTTTCACTCAGTTGTGGTCTAAATGCACCTTAATGTGGAAGGGCCAACTTGTGGGGAGTACAATATGGTGGGCTAACCTACACAGTGAAGACCAAAGAGTACAGCAAACAATTCCATGTAAAGTTCAAGTCAGGGGATGGAGACAAGAAAATACTGAATTTCCAGCTAAACCAACCATGAAGAAATGGGAAAAAAAGATGTCACTGCTCTACAGTAAGTCAGATAGAGCAAGCAGTCTACAAAAACTAAAGAAGACGAGTGAGGGATGCTACCAAGGGAACTTTGAAGGAGTGACAAGCTACAGTGAGTTACATTACTGAGACTGCATGGACAACAACTGGGCCTGGTGGGCTTCACCAGTCACAGCCTTATGGAGTGCGGAAAAGAGAAAAGAAAAAATACAGAAGACATCTCAGACATATGGGAGACTAAAGTCAGCTGGAAGAAGGTGCTGTGGTCTGATGAGGAGAGTGAGGCTGGGAGTGTGCACTCATACAGCATGTTGTCACACCCACCATAGGATCCCAAATTAGGACCTGAGCGCAGCAATGCAGCAGGTGACACCTCAGCACCACACTAGTTTGAATGGAATGGAACAGTGAGAGTTTCTTTTTTACAGTGGCTGGGGTGCCAATCCTGCCACCAACCCCCAAATTTGCTCTTGCAAGTTGGAGGACCTGCTTGCAGGGCTGGATGCAGGTTAACGTCATAGTTGGGATGGAGCAATTGCAGGTTAAGGGATTTACAGAGTGGAATCACTTCTGGCATTTACAGGATTTGAACCGGCAACCTTCTAATTGAATGGCACTAACCCCTGGCCTCAGAGCCACCACTCCACCCTGCCTAATGAGATCAAAAAAACAACAAATGCCGTATTCCATTGCCCATTATCACAAACACACCTGAAGTATGGTGGTGGCAGCAACCTCAGGCTGTGGGGATACTTCTGTGCTGCAGGCCTTGGAAGGCATGTGAGGGTAAAATACTGGGAAATGCAGGGGAGGGGGATAAACTTGATGAAACCTTCAAGAAACCGGAGCCTTGAGAGAAGATCAGCAGGACAACAAGCCCAAGTTGTAATGCCAAAGCCAGAACAGGAATGGCTTCAAAACCACAATGTGAATGTCCGGGAATGAAACTCAATCCAAGAGGTAGAGATTGTGGCTGGACATGACAAAGGCTGATCACTCATGACATGACAGCTGACAAAGCAGAGCAACAGAACAGAGGAGAAATGGCAGAGCTGATAAAGAGGGGGACCTGTGCACACAGACTCAAGGCTGTCATGGCTGCCATCTGCTAAATACAGACTTTGAATATTTATGCATTTCCTTAAATAGTGCCTTACACATTTATCTATCTATCTATCTATCTATCTATCTATCTATCTATCTATCTATCTATCTATCTATCTATCTATCTGTTATATAGTGCCTTACACATTTATCTATCTATCTATCTATCTGTTATATAGTGCCTTACACATCTATCTATCTATCTATCTATCTATCTATCTATTTATCTATCTATCTATCTATCTATCTATCTATCTTTTATATAGTGCCTTACACATCTATCTATCTATCTATCTATTTTTCTATCTATCTATCTATCTATCTTTTATATAGTGCCTTACACATATCTATCTATCTATCTATCTATCTATCTATCTATCTATCTGTTATATAGTGCCTTTCAAATCTATCTATCTATCTATCTATCTATCTATCTATCTATCTATCTATCTATTATATAGTGCCTTTCACATCTGTCTATCTATCTACTATATAGTGCCTTTTATATCTATCTATCTATCATATAGTGTTTTTCATATCTATCTATCTATCTATCTATCTATCTATCTATCTATCGAGCCACACCAGCTAAGTGCTGCTGATCAGAGGACGGCGATTCAATTCACAGCGCTGTCATATGAGGACACCTAGTGGAAGTGGAGGGAAATGCAGCCCCAACTGCACTCGCATAGCGGAAGGGGCTGTGGCGGTCTGGAGCAGCGAGTCGACACCCTTTCAGCCAGGGCTGGAGTAATACACATTAAGCACAATAAGCACGTGTAGTGTATTATTCTCGAAAATGTTTGCATCAATCAATCAATCTGTACAAACATTAAGAAACCTTCCCTTTTTTCCTCATTTTGTTATGTTGCAGCCTTGTGCTGAAATCATTAAAATTAAGTTTTTATATCATCAAGAAACATTCAATACTCCTGAATGATAAAATGATAGCAGGACTTTAGGAATTTTTTTCAAGTTTATAAAAAATTAAAACGACTGGAATATCATATTGACACAAATCTTTGAGCCTCTGCTGTGATACTTAAACTTTGCCTCCAGTTCATTCCATTATTGATTGTCATTGAGATGTTTCTACACCTATTTTGGAGTCCACCTGTGGTCAATTCAATTGATTAGTCTGATTAGCAAAGGCTCCCACCTGTCTATAGATGGCCCCTCAGGTGAGCAAAAACCAAGCTATGAGGTTGAAGGAATTGTCTGCAGAGCTGTCTGATGATGAGATAGTGTCGAGGCTCAGCTATGGGGAAGGCAACAACACTAAAGGTTCCCAAGAGCACAGTGACCTCCAAAATTCTTAAATGGAAGAAGTTTGAAATAACCACAAGTCTTCTTAGAGATGACCACCCAACCAAACTGATTAATCATAGGAATAGGGCCTTGGTAAGAAAGGAGCTCAAGAACTTGACTGAACTTGTTTGGAGTGGAAGAAACTTCCAGAAGAACAACAATCACTGCAACACTCCACCTTTTTTATGGGCTTTATGACAGAGTTGCCAAATGGAACATGACATTCCACTTGGAGTTCCAGAAGACTCCTGAGGGGCTCCCACTGTGAGAAACATGTCTCCCTGGCCTGAAGAACTCAAGATGGAACTGTTTGGCCTTAATTAAAAGTGTCATGTTGGGAGGAAACCAGGCTCCCTGCTCAGGGCCATTTGAACTGTGAAGCATGGTGGTGGCAGAACTAGGTACCAGAAGACTAGTCAGGGTTGAAGGAAAGCTGAATAGAGCAAAGTACAGAGATATCATTAATGAAAGCCTCTCCAGACCTCATACAGGGCCAAACATTCAATGGCCCAAAGCAGGAAGCAAAGACAACACAGAGGTGGTGGTGGTTTAGGAACAACTCTGTGAATGTCCTTCAGTGGCCCAGTCAGAGCTTGGACTTGAACCCAGACATTCCAATCAATGGTTTCCATCCAACCTGTCAGAACCGGAGAGGATCTGCAGAGAACAATGGCAGAAAAATGTCCCTAAATCCAGGGGTGCCAAGCTTGTTGAGTCTCCAGGCAGGAACTACTGCCTAAGTACTGAGGAAAGGCTCTGAATACTTGTGTCAGTCAGAGAGTTCAGCTTTTAGATGTTGAATAAATACGCAAAAGGTTCTAAGATCTTGTTTTTGCTTTGTCATTCAGAGATGTGGATTGTTGTTTGATGAAGGAAATGATGAATTTAAAAGATTTTAGCAGAAGACTTCAACATAACAAATTGTGAAGAAAGCGAAGGAGGCCACAGACTTTCTGAATGTACGCCAATACAGCGCCTTTCATGACGCAACATGATAGATAGATAGATAGATAGATGTGAAAGGCACTATATACAGTAATAGATAGATAGATAGATAGATAGATAGATAGATAGATAGATAGATAGATAGACGATAGATATATGATAGATAGATAGATAGATAGATAGATAGATAGATAGATAGATAGATGAAAGGCACTATATACACTATATAGATAGATAGATAGATAGATAGATAGTTTCTTTATTAATCCCAAGGGGAAATTCACATACTCCAGCAGCAGCATACATACAGCAACATGTGTTATCAATCATGCACTGTGCAGCCATGGCCAAAAGGTTTCACAATGACCCAAGTGCTGGTTTTCACAAACTTTGCTCCTTCAGTATTTGTAGTTCTTTTCGTCAGATGTTTCTATGATCAATGTATGACTCATCATAAAGAAGAGCACAACAGCAAATGTACGTCCTGCGCCAGCTGAGGAAATTCAACCTTCCATAGGAGTGGCTGATTCAGCTCAACACAGCAGCAGTCAGTGGGTCTGCTCTCAGCTCATTTGTAACAGTGTGGTCCAGATCAGTGACTTAAAGTGACAAAAACAGGCTACAACAAGTAGTCAGGTCTGATGAACATATCAGTAGTGCCAGTCTGCCCACCTTACAGGACCAGAGTCATGAAATGGGCTGGGATAATCATCACCGACCCCTCACACCAGGGCCTCAACCTCTTTGAACTTCTTCCATCGGCCAGGCGTGACAAATTGAAATACAGCTAAACAAACAGATATAAGAACAGTTTTTTATCACCACAGGCCATCAACCTCACAAATATTTAGTTTTATCCCCACAGGCCTCCCAGGGTCTTGCAGCACTGGTCACATATTGTTAATACTTGTTTTTTTCCCAGTGTTCATTTCAGCATTTCTTGCACTCTGTACTTTGTATGTATTTGTATGTCGGACTTGTAGAGAATGATGATCAAACTTGAATAATAAACCGAAACATTTTATAATTTACAGTACTTTGAAGGTGGTATTTATAGAAGTGATGTCATCATGGCAGGCCCAGAAGTGACGTCATCATGACGGGACCGGAAATTGATGTCATTGTTGCAGGCCCAGAAGTGACATCATCATGGCAGGCCTAGAAGTGATATCATCATGACGGGACCGGAAAATGATGTCATCTTTTTGAGCCGGAAGTGGAACTGATGAGGAATGGCCATTTTGGAAACTCAGAAATGGTGGATGTAAGTAAAAATTCTTATTTGTCTTCTTTGGGTCTGATGAAAGAAAGAGAGAGATGTTAGTACTCAAAATCATCCCTTCATCTCGTGGTATATCACTGACCTTAAAGGTTGTTGGCTGCTTCCTAAGTGCACATGTGCAACATTATATATATATATATATATATATATATATATATATATATATATATATATATATATATATATATATATATATATATATATATATATATATATATATATATATATATAATATATATATATATAGTGATAAAAATAAATCACGAGAAAACTCAAAAAACAGTTGGGGAATGTCAGCATAATCAAAAACTGATTACAGAAGACAAAGTGCATTCAATTTAAGGCGTTTTTATATGCAATCAAGGCAAAATGGTGGAAGGACATGACATCATCAGGACTGGCCGGAAGTGATGTCATCAGAAAATGGCCCGAAGTGATGTCCTTGGAAATGGCTGGAAGTGACGTCATTATGGCAGCCATTTTGTGAACCTGGAAGCAGGGTAGGTGCAGTCTTATTTTTCTTCTCTATTTCTGTCGTCAAACAGAAAGAGACATCAGTGCACATAATCATTTACATTCTCTGTCTTGTGTGTTTTTTTAATCTGAGGTGTGTGATTAACTGTGGTATGTATGTCAATTATGTAACTTATAATTACAGTCAAATTCCTTGTATGTGTCACATACTTGGCCAATAAATCTGATTCTGATCAGGTGTGTCTCTGTGGCTGAAGGATCTGTGCTGGTAACTCAGAGGTTGCCGGTTCAAATCCTGGCAGTGACAGAAGGAATGCTACTCAGCTGGGCCCTTGAGCAAGACCCTTAATCTGCACTCGCTCCAGGGCTGCAGTACAATGGCTGACCCTGTGCTCTGACCCTAAAGTTCTGAATAAGTTGAAGTAGGTAGAAAATAAAATCTGTATTCAAGAAACTGTAAATGGCACATAAAGTAAATTGTAATTATAACACTTTTCATAATATGAGGTTACAATCATCTTAATTAACCAATCAATCAACAAGAATTTCATAGTGTGGGGCTCACATTGCATTAATCAATCAGTCAGTCAATCCCTTTAAAGGTACAGCACCTTTCATAATATGGAGCTACAAAAATCTCTACCAATTAATCAATCAATTGATCAATCAATCAGTAGGAAGAATTTAATAATATGGGGTTCACATTATATAAATCAATCAATCAATCAATCCATTCTTTACACATTATATTACTTTTCATAGTATGGGGTTACAAAAATCTTTACCAGTTAATCAATTAATCAATCGACTGATCAATCACTTAGCCAGTCAATCAGTCCTGACTGAGTGCTATTATATTGCATGAAGTTCTCAATATTGCATCAGTTTATCAATCTTTTATAAGGTATAATACATTTAAATGTATGGGGATAATGTTTATACTAATCAATCAGTCCTCTATAAAGTATAACACCTTTCATAGTACGAGGTTACAATCATCTAAATCAGTGTTTCCCAAACTCGGTCCTGGGGACTCCCTGTTGTTCAGGTTTTTGTTCCAATCAGCTTCTGTTTTTAATTGAACTCCTGGGCTAATTAAGTGAACTGATATTTCCCAAATTCTGTGTTTAGGGAACAATATAGAAATTAGAAAACTAAGTTTGCTAAAAAAAATTAAAATGTGCCAAGCAGTTATATAGGAACAATGTATTTTTTTTTTCTTTTTAACAGTATTTTCTTCTTGATTTTCATTTTACTTTTTAAGGTGTTCCGATTTTTTATTTAATCCATTATTTACTAATTAGTGGGTCGGACTCTAAAGTAGTTGCAGCCTTTGATTATTCACTATTGTTTGCCTGCGTGTCTGATCTGCTCGTTTTAAATTGTCATTATTAAGATACAATGAAGGGGGAAAAACTGCACAGATAAAGGGCAAAGTATAATGAAATGAACAAAAGAGAGTTAAGCATTTAAATCTAGAGCAAAACTATAGCAGAACTATTTCTAAATGTCATACAAATGTAAAAATCATGCTGCTATGCTTTTCTGAATGTTAAATAAAAGAAAAAAAAATACCAGCTAATTAAATGAGCTCAGTGTTATCCGGTGTTGTCACTGATTAGGAATCTGGTTGGAACAAAAACCTGCAACTAATGGGGGTCCCCAGGACCGAGTTTGGGAAACACTGATCTAAATCAATCAATCAATCAATCAACAAGAATTTCATAATGTGTGGCTCAAATTCAATCAATGAGTCAATCAATTAACTGATCATTCAATCAATCCTTTATACAGTAGGTGTGGGGTTACAATAATCTCTACCCGTCAATCAATTATTCGATCAATCAACGAATAAATCAGTCAGCCAATCAATCCATAAAATACTACTGAATTAGGTTCACAATGTTATTTGCATCAGTAAATCAATCTTTTATAAAATAGGGCATATTTTAAAGTATGGGATTAACAAGGCGTGTGTTAATCAATTTGTCATTTTAATATATAAATCCTTTCATAATATGCGTTACAATAATCTCTATAGTCAATCAATCAATCAGACCTTTATAGAGTGTAACACCTTTCATAGTATGTGGTTACACTTAGCTCCACCAGTTAATCAATCAATCAATCAATCAATCAGTTACTCAATCAGTGCTTAGCATGGATTTCCTGATGTGTTGATCACTCTGCGTCAATCAGTTTGTTACAAAGTATATCACATTTCATACTGTAACAGCGTCACAGTAATGTATTTATCGATTAAATAATCAATGTATCAAGTCTTGGAGTTTGTAGTTCACAATAATTTTGAGTTAAACAAATCTTTATACAGCATAGCAACAATACTCCGGTTAAATGTAGAGCCCCTTCATTCAAAGAGACTGGACATCTCCAGAGACGCCAGCGGAACGGCGGCCATAAGAGGACAGCTTGAGGTCACGTGAACAGAAAACCAGAAAATCCAGTGGTGATTGGGTAAGCCAAAGGCCGTGTCCCAGTTTTTTACATGTCATTGTCACGCTGTCCTTTCTGAGCAGTAACACTCTGTGGAATGAGAAATAAATGACAAAACATCAGTAGGGATAGGGCTGGACGTGCCGAGTGTCACAGAACTTAACAGTGATTTTGAAAATACCATACCGTACCACACATACCACACCATGTAATTTAATATCATATCATACCATAACTTACCGTTTTCTAGGCCCGCTTAATCATTTGGGTTGCTGGGTAATTTTTGAATATACTGTGAAACAGTTAATAGCTGTGCCATCGTATCTGACTTGTACCTATGAATGCGCTCTCCGCGGACAGGGAGCTTCACTTGTAGGGTGATATGCAATGCGCGCGTCTGCCGCTGTGGGTTGAGGGTCCCCGCCGACACAAACCTGGGCACAGCAGACAGGGAGCTACGAGCTGATCGCAGGGCGCTGTTTTTACTCCTGACGCTCTTTTCTTCCAAACGAATGGCATTTTAAAGTGAAGCAAAGGGGCAGAAAACATTAAAAAACCTTAAACCTTTTCAAAGCGCGGCTGTATCCATACTGAGAACCACCCTCATTCCAAACCGCTTTATTTGTACAGGGTGGTCGTTTCTGCGTTCATACATTTTAACAAACGGCATGTGACGTGACTCATGCAGGGTTACATCAGGGACCTGTGGCGGGCATTAATACGTTTTATATAGCGCCTTTTCTAGTGAACACCTTACAGGTAGAGCAGAGTTATTCTCATATTTCTACACTGTGAACCCTTTCAGGTGTGGAAACAGTCTTGGTTTAGGTGAGAGAATGCCGAACCTTTTTAAAATAATAAACTATGAAAGGTGTTACACTGTATAAAGGTCTGATTGATTGATCGATTGATTGATTATTGAGATTATTGTGACGCATATTATGAAAGGATTTATACATTAAAATGACAGATTGATTAACACGTGCCTTGTTAATCCCATACTTTAAAATATGCCCTATTTTATAAAAGGTTGATTACTGATGCAAATAACATTGTGAACCTAATTCAGTAGTACTTTATGAATTGATTGACTGACTAATTTATTGGCTGATTGATCGATTAATTGATTGGCTGGTAGAGATTATTGCAACCCCATACCATGAAAGGTGTTCTACTCTATAAAGGATTGATTGAATGATCAGTTAATTGATTGATTGAATAGAGATTACCTGCCTTAGTGAAATTAAAACCTGGATGGAGCAGAACTCTTTAAAATTAAATTGCAACAAAACTGACCTCCTGCAAACTGGGACTAATGTGTGACTTAATAAGATGAGCTCCTTCCCAGTCCATCTTGGCGGTGATCTCATCAGACCTGCCTCTACTGCAAAGAATCTCGGTGTCATTTTTGATTCCTCCCTCTCTTATTCCGCCCACATAAATCACATTAAGAAACTTTCTTACTTTCATCTCCGTAACATATCCCGTGTTCGCTCCTTCCTCTCCTTTTCTAAGGCTGAGAAACTTGTCTCTGTTTTTATCACATCCCACATCGATTATTGTAACTCGCTGCTGGCAGGTGCCCCTTCTAATCTTCTATCACAGCTCCAGCTTATTCAAAACTCGTCTGCAAGAGTCCTCACTCGAACCAGCAGCATTGAGCACATCACACTCATCCTGCTCCGTCTTCACTGACTCCCCGTGTCTTACAGAATCGAATATAAAATCCTACTAATAACCTACAAAGCCTTAAATAACCTCACGTTATAGCCTTCTCCATCACTATGTGCCCGCCTGCCCACTAAGGTCCTCTGATTCTGCCAATCTTGTTGTGCCCCACACTAACACTCCATGGGTGACAGCAGGGCCTTCAGCTGTATAGCGAGTGCCCAGACTCTGGAGTGACCTACCGAAATTAATCAGGTCAGCGGACTCCATGAATTCTTTTAAAAAACAACTCGACACTCATCTGTTCAGAAGGCTTTTAGCTCTACTTGACTTCATTCCCCTTCTCTCAGTTTACCTCCATGTCAAGATGCTCATGTAACCTGTGTGTGTGTGTGTGTGTGCTAAGCCATCAATTATGGTGTCTGTTAGGCTTTTAACTGAATTTACTGTCTTAATCTTCTTTATTTATTTATTTGGTT
This sequence comes from Polypterus senegalus, assembly GCF_016835505.1. Classification (NCBI taxonomy): domain Eukaryota; kingdom Metazoa; phylum Chordata; class Cladistia; order Polypteriformes; family Polypteridae; genus Polypterus; species Polypterus senegalus. The sequence continues at coordinate 20,780 of NW_024378981.1, forward strand.
TGTACAATGCTATACACTGTATACCCTTCCATTCTTTCTTATATTCTGTAAGTGCCTTGAGCATGGGAAAGGCGCTATATAAATAAAATGTATTATTATTATTAATAATAAACAATAGTGAAGCGTACGGACCCCATTTTGTGAAAGTCACGCATTTCTTTTTACAACACAGCCCAAGTTAGTTCACGCCGTGTCCTGCACGTAGACCCCTCAGACAAAACGACATCACACTTGGATCAGCTGAATTACAACACATGTCCCATGGCAGTAAAAGTGGACTTGCATACAAACTTACAAGGTGGGTCTTTGAGAAGGACAGTTGAACAAGCTAATCAATAAAACTTGATCACATCAAATAGATCAAAGAGGTCAGAAAGTGTCGCAGAATGTAACCAGACCTGCTGCCCACACTGTGGTAGACGACCTGCCTCAAGGCTGTTTTTTGTCACACACAGCAGAAGTGACTCACTCAGGGTCACACAGGCAGTCTGTGCTGGAAGAGAGAGTGACAACCAAAATCAATGCGTTTTTTTAAGTGCCATTCATAGTGCAAGCTTTGCTGCTTTCTTTGTCCCGTTCTCGTTTTTCAGTATGTCTAAAGTGTGAGAGTTGAAGGATCGGTGTGCGTCACGTTCGTTCGAACCTCGCATTACCGCACGGGGGCACAGTGGCAGCGCTTCTGCCCTCACTCACAAACTGCTCTTTTCGCCTTGGCATTCCGGGACATGGGAGTGTTGCTTGATGAGGGAAAAATTAATTTTAGTTGTTTTAGGAAACATGCGCAAAGTTAACAAAACCCCACAGGTCGCATGTTTACAGAGGGATTTTTACTTTATGTACCCGATTTAAGGTTATTTAACTTAAAATAATCATACTTGGGGCGGACCTGGGTTCGCTTCCCGGGTCCTCCCTGCGTGGAGTTTGCATGTTCTCCCCGTGTCTGCGTGGGTTTCCTCCCACAGTCCAAAGACCTGCAGGTTAGGTAGACTGGCGATTATTGGCCCTAGTGTGTGCTTGGTGTGTGGGTGTGTTTGTGTGTGTCCTGCGGTAGGTTGGCACCCTGCCCAGAATTGGTTCCTGCCTTGTGCCCTGTGTTGGCTGGGATTGACTCCAGCAGACCCCCGTGACCCTGTTTTCGGATTCAGCGGGTTGGAAGATGGATGGATGGATGGATAATCATACTTGCCGGTGTTACGTGGCCTCTTCTAGTTACATTGACAAAAATCTCTGATATCGCCTTAACACAATTAATTAATGCTGAAACAAATCCATTAAATTATTTTTAATAGGAAAGTAATTATGGATGAGGTGAGAGAGGACATGCAGGTGGTGTGTGTGTGTGACAGAGCAAGATGTTGAGGACAGGACGCTGTGGCGACCCCTAAGCAGCCAAAAGAAGAAGAAGAATAGTTATCAGAATTGGAAACTGTTATCATCCATCCATTATCCAACCCGCTATATCCTAACTATAAGGTCACGGGGGTCTGCAGAAGCCAATCCCAGCCAACACAGGGCGCAAGGCAGGAAACAAACCCCAGGCAGGGTGCCAGACCACCGCAGGACACACACACACACACACACACCAAGAACAATTTAGAATGGCCAATGCACTTAACCTGCATGTTTTTGGACTGTGGGAGTACCCGGAGGAAACCCACGCAGACACGGGGAGAACATGCAAACTCCACGCAGGGAAGACCCGGCAGTGAGGCAGCAGCGCTACCCACTGCGCCACCGTGCCGCAAAACTGTTATCATAACTCACCTATTTTATGTTAATCTTACTCAAAATTACCCATTTTTGAATACACAAAAATTGACTTCCTATTTTTTTCTAATACACTGTTGACTTTAAGTTCATTGAACATAAAATAAACAGGTTTTATGATACGCGACTATCCTATTTTGCAAGAAGTATTTTTTGCATAAAAGCCCGCTTCTTTTGTTGCATTGTGGGTCGGGAGATCCCCCACAATTTGTACAGTTAGAAAGGATATGAAAGACTTTTAATACTTTTTTTCTGAGTGCTGTCGGTTTTTTCGTGGACGTGGAAGTTGACACTTTTTTGATGCACCGATAAACTTGTCATCCACCCAACATCACAAAAGCGTTTTTTCTTTGCTTCCACTACAATACGGTACTTAAATATCTGATTTCGCAAAAAGGGCAGTCAACCAAAATAAATCAATGAGTTGCTTTATGGATTGATTGCGTTTTGTGCTGTGTAAATCAAATGTACTTTTATACCAAAAATAAAGTTGTTTCTTATTCTTTAGTGTTTGAGTTTGTTGTAAATGGTATTTTTTGAGCGTATCTTACATCCCCAAGCCTTAAAGTTTTTTTTTCCTTGATTAGAACTTATGTATGAATACATTTATTTCATCATGTTAAAATAAAATACTGTGTAGTATATTTAGTATATATATTCTATGACTAGAATTTATGACGTCACGGCCACGGCATCGCCGCCGTTTTTAATGGTCAGACACATTTCACGTGAGCATTGCGGTGTTAAAAATATCGTGTGGTGTTTGAAGCAGCTGTTTAAGACAAAACCTAACTGGTTTATTTAAAGAAATAGACTCCACTTTAGTAATTTATAAGAAATAGTAAATACTGTAGCAACCTCAGCGTCAGGTTCGAAAAGAAGAAAAAACAGACGGACGAAGTAAGAATCACAGAACAGTTTACTTGAATAGTAAAGAAGAAGAAATAAAAAAAACACGGGGTTGTAACAGCAAATTAAAAAATAACGTCTTTGTCTTTGAACTATTCATTTCCCCCATAGTTGTGGTCCTGAGAGACGCCTTTAAAGAAAAGCAAAACAGAAAAAGAAAAATGCCGACTTCGTAACCCCACAATACCTTCCTTCTAGCCCCTTCTTCAACGAGCCTCCAACCCTCCTCCCATCCCGGATACTTCACCCACTTTCCGCGCTGTACTCCGCCCTCGTCAATCGGACCCAACAGTCACTCCAAAAGGCCTTCAGCCTGGCTGGGACAGGGACGTGAGTTCAGGGGAAGCAGAAGTAAAAAAACCAAACTAATAATGATAACATAAAATAAATGTGTCCACTGGTATGTGCGATAAATTTGTTTTCTGTATGATTCCAGTAATTGTGATCATTTTCATAATCTAAATCCGCTGCTTTGGCGCATTTCCTGTTCAAATACAAAGGTGAAACGCAAGGTGCGGTAGCGACGAGCCTCAGCTCCCCTCGGACGGCACTCTCCCTCACTCAATGGGTTGATGCATGTAATTGTCGCGTGCCTGTCTCTGTCTCTCTGTGTGTCACCAATATAATGTTTGCAGACACGTTTATTATACACTCTGACTTTCTGCAGGCTGGCTGATATCTTTAATGAATGTGTGTGACATATTTAGTCTTGCTGATCGGACTTAAGTTAACAATGAAAAGGAACAAGATGAGTCAGACAGTACCATGCCGTCCTGAAGGGGGCGCCTGTGATCCCAACAGGTGCTCATTGCTGCTGTTCTGCGCAGAGGCGCCGATGAATTAGCGATATCAGAAAGTCAAGTGCACTGCAGCGGTTTATTTATTTATTTTATTTTAATTTTGTGTTCAGACTGAATGCCAAAATGGAAGATTAAGACTTTTAAAACTAAAGGAAAATAAGGAGGACTTTTACAAGAAAGTGACGGGAATTTTCGTGGAGGAGGATGGGAGCATGGACTTCATTTGCAAATACATGTAAAGGTAAAGCCCATAAACGGTTTTCAGTTTTATACAAAATAGGATCAGACTAAGAAAAAAACAATCCAATATTTAAAAAAACTAAATTTTGACCTTAAAATGTTTTTCTTGTTATCCTTTTGTTGAACAGTCTGTATTAAAATTGATTAAAGCATCATAATGAAAAGCTTTTAAAAACAACTAAATATTTCAATTAAGGTCAAAATTTAAATCCGTTTTTTTTGTACACCACTCTATACTTTTATTTGTATTGAATGATATGAATTGTAGAATTGCAACGGCAAATTTAGAACACATGGAGGGCGAGGAGCAAACGCGCTCTCACGTCGATATAAATATAACGTTCTTCTTTAGCTAAATGTGCACATTACCTTTGTATGTGTGTAAGGAAATACTGACGAGATATGAAAAATAACCAGTAGTCAATGTGCATGCCGCCAGTTGATTAGTGAATAAGCCACTCTTTGTTGTTCATATATTTGTAAATCTCACTCTGAAGGAGTCAGC
>NW_024378982.1:0-25000 GCF_016835505.1 Polypterus senegalus
GCACCTTCACTTTTACATATTTTGTTATGTCGCAGTCTTATACTTAGTCAAGTCAATTCAAGTTGGGGAGAATGCACTGGTACATTACGTTGCTGCACCCATCACATGACGAAACAGCTTGGGATCTTATTTGGCAACCCCCCAGGCAGACATGCGGTCCAGTACCACCCTTCGGAAATGACCTTCTATATGTTACAGCCAGGTGTTACGTGGGCGACCCCGTGGCCTGGTCCAGCCACTCAGGTCATCAACAATGAGGATCCTACAAGCCGGATCACCCTCTGGGAATCGTGCCACATGACGCTCCATCACAATGCAGGTAATGTGCCTCATTCGGGACTCCATGAGCAACCGCTCATTCGACACAAAGTCAAATTAACGGTACCCAAGGATTTTCCAGAGAGACACAGTACCAAAGCAGTCCAGTCATCATCTCAGGTCACTGGATAGCGTCCATGTCTCGCAACCATATAGCAAGACAGGAATCACCAGGACTCTAAAGACTTGGATCTTCCTCCTTTTGCATAGATATCAGGAGCGCCACACACCCCTTTCCAGCGACCTCATGACCCCCCATGTTCTCCCAATCCGTCTACTGACTTCATAGGAAGAGTCACCAGAGACATGACTGTCACTACTGAGGTAAGTAAACCTCTTGATGCTGTCGACGCTCTCTCCGTAGACAGACAACACTGCTGATGTCTGTGCCCAAGAGGTCATTAAAGGCCTGGATCTTGGTTTTTATCCAGGACACTTGTAAGCCCAGACCCTCAGACTTATTCTAAAATTGTTGAAATTCATTTTCCCATCATCAAGCAACACTCAATATCCTAGAATGAGAAAGTGCAAAAAGAATTTTAGGAATTTTTGCAGATTTATTAAAAATAAAACCTGAAATATCACATTGACAGAAGTATTCTGACCTTTTGTTCTGGCTCAGGGGTATCTCATTCTATTGATCACTGCTGAGATGTTTCTACACCTTGTTTGGAATTCAATGTGGTCAATTCAATTGATGGGACATGATTAGAAAAGGCGCACACGGCTGTCTATATGAAGTCCCACAGTTGTCAATGTGCATCAGAGTTAAAAATTAAGCTGTGAGTTTGAAGGAAATGGCTGCAGAGTTTTGAGACGGAATTGAGATGAGGCACACATCTGAAGAAGGCTACAAAATATTCCTGCAGTACTGAAAGGTCCCAAGAGCACAGTGGCCTCCATAATTCTTAAATGGAAGAAGATTGCAACAACTACAACTCTTCCTAAAGTTGGCCATCTGGCTAAACTAAGCAATTGAAATAGAAAGGCCCGTGCAAGAGAGGTGACCACAAATTTTACAGTAATTCTGGCCAAGCTCTGGAGAACCTGTTTGGAGATGGAAGGACGACCATCAATGCAAAACTCCACAGATGTGGGCCTTCTAAGCAGTATTATTTCAATGTTCCCTTTCAAAGGGGTTTATACCATGGAGGTACACCAACCCCTCATCATATTCCATTCCCTTTATTACAGTGGTGTAGTCAGTAGGATTGTGCGGGGACAATGACTGGCTCAATAAATCATGTGAAGCTGATCAGATCATGGGTGAATAGTTGGGTCAGAGACAAGTCACCATATAGCAGACAAACTTTGTGGAAACAGAGAGATGAAGAAATACCCCAGAAGTCCCATGTACAGACAGAGCACTCGGGCAACCACAAGTACTCATGCCACTGAGACTATGATATCCTGAAGAAGGAACTCTTAGAATGCTATAGTCTTACACTGGACCTTTAAGCTCAAAAGTGTCAGGACTGGCACTTTCACCCAGGGCCTTCTTAACAACATCGTTGGCCATTGGGCAAAGCAATGCGGTGGGACCCCTGTTTTAATAGCAGGCCAGAAACATATATAGGCATCAGAAATATTGTGGGCCCTGGCCAGTGCTTATACGTTACGACGGCCCTTTCACCCTGAGAAGTCTACTGGGTCACAAGTGTTTCACCTGTAGGGCACATTTTCAAGGTGGCTATGGCAGAGTGAGAACTTGGTGGAGAAAGTCTTGGAGATCATCTGTTGTGACTACCTAAGAAAAAAATTGCTTCTATGAAATTTGTGCCATTAACACAAGTAGAAAGGTGTTAATTTCCTGTCTCAAGGTGTTTTTGTGCATTAATTCCATATGCATCCATCTGTCAGTTTGTATTTAAATAAAGCAAAATAAAAAATCATAAGACTCATTTCCTGTCATGCCTGGTCATTTTTTTTTAGCCTTCAGCCGTGTGCTGTGTTTATATCAATAAGACGAGGCTCCCTTTGCTAATTATGATCGAAATCTTAAAGATGCATCAGAGACAGAAATGAAACTCAAAGCTTAATGGCACATGGATCAAGGAACCCTCATCCAGGAAAGGCTGGCTTCTAGGTAATGGCGGGATGGGTTGGGGGTCCAATCGGTCTCCCGCGAAGTGAGTGTTCTTGCGGAGTAAACACAGCAATGTGCACGATGGTGCATTTTTAATGAGTCTGTGGGTGAAAAATATGCAACAATTCAAACTTTTAAAAAACATGCAGGCATGTGAACGAGAGGCATAAATAGAATTGATTTGATAGGTGGGTTTCCAGTAGGGAGACGTTATTCGGCTTTGTCTACAGTTGCTAGGCATCATTATAGTTGACCACCGAGTGATGTCTCCGGTTGCAGGGTGTAAAGTTCACTTCTCTGTACAAGTTTGCAGATATTAAAAATAAAACTATTTCTAAGCTTGCTTGCATTCTTTTTAAGACCCTGATTTTTGTTTTTTTTTTTGTAAATCTCCTTCTGCTTTTCTCGACTGTGATCTCGATTCATGTGTCTGACTTTGCCTTCATTATTTTGACCTTCTGTTTATCTGCCAGCCTTTTCATTGCTAGAAGGCACCAAACAATCTAAAAAAGTTTATTAATTAATACCATAAACATAATTTACAATAGAAGAAACAATTGTGATAAGAGAAATACACAAAGACACAGATTAAGAGTTGGGGAGCTTCCCCATATACCGGCTGAAGGTTCTAGTTGTCCAAATAAAGGCCAAAATGAAGTAAAACAGACATTTGACAACAACAGAACGGGTTCTCTGATCTTTTATGGAGACATAGGAGGGAGTACAATTAACAAGGAAGAAATGAAGTCAAAAAGTAGATGTGAGGTTGATTGAAGAAGCCAGAGATGATGTCATAAGCGGAGGGACGGAACTGAAGTTATTTTGATGAGACCGGAAGTGAGGCAATTCAGCGGAGCTGGGAGAAGAGTCTTCTGAATCGAGCGATATGGAGGGGGATATGGGAGCAGTACCCCCGGTAGGAGTGTTTTATTCTTCCGTCTTTCTATCGACGAAAGGAAAAAAATAATTAGTGCTCCGTTCCAATCCCCTATCTTCTGTTCTTTCGCGCCCTATCGATCTCTTTGGATGTCCGCTATTCACGTGTGTGTGACACAAATTATATTACAAATGATATTTCACCTTTACTATATAATGGAGTATAATTTGATAACTTAAATGATAAAGTTCTGTTCTGCTCCTTTGAAAGCAGTTAAACTTCACAAACTTAAAAAGAAGATGAACAATTAAACCTTTATATTGTATCTCGGATAGAAACAAGGCAATATAAAGGGACAAAAAGGATCAAAGGATTTCTGTTGTGAGGGTCCCAAAGGCAAATTGACAGCTCTCCATTCTGGACAGCTAGCCAGACAGCACTTTTATCACCTGAGATGGCTGAGGAAATTCAAGGTCTCCCCACCTATTTTGAAAACGTTTTACCCCGGAGCCATAGAGAGCATCCTAACACAGAAGTACACGTCATGGTTTGCGAATTGACCCATCCAGGATCACAAATCCATGCAGAGAGTATTGCGTTCAGCAGAGCGCGTCTTAAGGTCAGCACTGCCCTCTCTGCAGGCTATCTAGACCAAGCGCTGTACTGTAGGACCAGGGCAATTCAAACAATTATGGTGTGGATGATGGCTTGGGACCCTGTGCAGCCAGGACGCCTGGAAGGTGGAAGGACATGAGGAGGCAGTCGCCCTGGATTGCATGGGGGCCACGGGATCAGAGCGTAGAAGCTTAGCCCTGTTGGGGCCTGTGCCCACTGCCAGGGGGTGCCATGGTAGTCCCAGAGACACATCCACTGCAACAGGAAGTGCTGCAGGAAGGTCATCAGGGAGCACCTGGAGCACATTCGGGTGCATTTTAAAAGGGGCCGCCTCACTCCAAGACAGAGCCTGCGAGAGAGAGGAGTGGAGACGGCCGAAGAAAGTAAAGGAAAGGACTGTGATTATTATTGTGGAGCTTTGTGTACTGTGTGCTGTTTAAAAGGCAAGAGAGAATTAAACGTGTGTGTTCTGGACTTCTGGCTGTCTCAGTGTCTGTCTGTGTCCGGGCATCTTTCACAAGGGACAAGACTGTTCAGCCTGCTCAGCCTGATGGCCAAGACCGGGATACTCAGGAGGAGCTTTTACCACTCAGGCCTTCAGCATCCATCCATTATCCAATCTGCTATATCCCAACTACAGGGTCACGGGGGTCTGCTGGAGCCAATTCCAGGCAGGAAACAAACCCCGGGCAGGGCGCCAGCCCACCGCAGGGCGCACACACACACACCCACACACCAAGCACACAATAGGGACAATTAAGGATTGCCAATGCACCTAACCTGCATGTCTTTGGACTGTGGGAGGAAACCCACGTAGCAATAGGGAGAACATGCAAACTCCACACAGGGAGGACCCAGGAAGCGAACCCAGGCCTCCTTACTGCTAGACAGCAGCACTACCCACTGCGCCACTGTGCCACCCCCCTATCAGAATCCAGAATATTCAAACCTGAAACTCACGGCACATTCACTGCAACTTAATGCACAGTCACTTTATGCTTTCTGCTGTTTCAGATTTCAGCTTTTAACTTTAATTTAGTTTAACTTAATTTAATATGACAGTTTAGTTAATTGCATTTAATTTTAGTTCATTGTACAGTATTTTCTTTTATTTAATTTTATTATTATTCTATTGTGTGTTTGCTTTTGTTTTGCACAATCTTGGAGCAGGCCAGAGTTTCATTTCACTGCACTTTAAACCTGTAGAACTACGTGTGTGGCAATAAAACTCCTAAACCTTGAATCTGCCTTACAGATCTGTGAGAAATTACAGATGCTTGTAAAAAATTCCATTATAAGCACTGCGATGATTAAGAAATCACTGTGCAGTGATTATCTATAAACTGAAAAGGACCCCAACTCTCATAAGCGTTTAATACAATTTATGACACAGATTGCCATCTTCAACCCACTCCTGAAAATTTTGGAAAACTTAAGTCGGCCAAAGTCAGGCACTTTGTTCTGAAGTGTCCTTTTACATGCACGTGCAATCCTTGGTGTGTGAGCACCTCTGCTGTTTCCAAAGTACTGAAACAAAACTCACAGCGAGGAGATTAGTGCACTAATTGAAGTTTGGCCCTCTGCTTGTTAACATTTCTGCTCCCCCCCCCTCTTTATTTTCTTCACAATATAATTTTTATCATAAGACAGCATAAAAAGTAAGTTCTGGTGGGCTCAGATTCACAACAAACCTTTCATTGTTTTCATTCACAAACCTCCTTTCGTCCCAACGCAGGCAGGCTTTGTATTTTAGGGATTTATGTTGAATTGGAATGGCATGCAAAGGAAATGAGAGGGCATTAGTGTACCAACCTACACACTGCCCTCAGCTCCAGGTTACAGATTGGGGGCACATTCCATAACTTCTACTAAGAACAAACACATTCAACAGGGGCTTCATAGAAGAACAACTCCTTTTTTTCATTTAGAAAAGATTTTAAAGTCGCTTTTTATTAGATACTACAAAGAGGATTGGTGGCATTTAACACAGTCAGGCATAAACATGTGTGCACAGAAAAACAGGGAAAGAATTAAACAGGCAACAAAGGTGTCTTATTAGAATGTGGACCACCACCACCACCATTTCATTTCAATCCAACTTCTAATAGAGAAAGGGGAATTAAAAATAACTTTGGATCTTATGAGGGATGTATTTTCGAACAAAATTAATTATGTTCGCAGTGGTAGCGCTGCTGCCTCACAGTAAGGACACCCGGGTCCGCTTCCCGGGTCCTCCCTGCGTGGAGTTTGCATGTTCTCCCCATGTCCAAAGACATGCAGGTTAGGTGCATTGGTGATCCTAAATTGTCCCTAGAGTGTGCTTGATGTGTGTGTGTGCCATGCGGAGGGCTGGCTCTTTGCCCGGGATTTATTCCTGCCTTGCATCCTGTGTTGGCTGGGATTGGCTCCAGCAGACCCCCTGTGACCTTGTAGTTAGGATATAGCGGGTTGGAGAATGACAGACTGACTGACTAATTATGTTGAGGTATGCACTACGTATTTCTTTGAGTGTCAGTCAAGAATTATTCACACATTTGTGACAATTGTGTTTGTGCTGACTGTACAACTTTCCATTTTCTCATGTGGTTTCAAAGGCCGTGCCAGTGCTAGGTTATTTTGTGCCCTGGGCCAAGCTTATTAGTGTGCCAAACGACTGTTCTGTAGCTAACTTGTGTGGCTTGGTATCCCGCCACTTATGATCTGCGCCCTAGAAGAATGCCTAATTCACCTTAATAATGCTGCTGGCCCTGTTTATAGGGTTAAACATCTGCTCTCTCTTTGCACCAAAGAAGAGCAGCAATCAGTGATCCACTGTTCATGGGCTGAAGGTGTACCAGGGCCAGAATCCAATGATTTAACTGAACACAAAAGGCTATTCGGTCACGAGAATATTTTTTGTCTCTACTCCTAGACTTGAGCTTTTCATTCACCTTTTAATGGAGTTGCTTTGAATGTTCTTTTGTCTTATTAGTGTAGGTTAGGCTACCATACTGTCTCACCACAAGATGGACCTTCCAAAAATAGGAGCATTTAGACTGAAATCAACTGAAACCCCAGACAGACGATCTCCATTGCACTTATTCTGTAACTTCTATAATCAAGGAGCTGCACCAGTCAGTCACTTAGGGGTGTCATATTAAAGGGTTTGAATACTTATCAATTATTTAGTGTTTTTATACTTATAATTAATTTAGACCACTTTGCAGAGATCTGTTTTCACTTTGACATTAAAGAGGTCTTTATCTATTGGCTAATGTATGAGAATCAAATTCAAAAACTTTCAAGGGGGCAAATACTTTTAATAGGTATCTATCTATCTATCTATCTATCTATCTATCTATCTATCTATCTATCTATCTATCTATCTATCTATCTATCTATCTAATAGTGTCTTTCATATCTATCTATCTATCTATCTATCTATCTATCTATCTATCTATCTATCTATCACATAATGCCTTTATACTCTATCTATCTATCTATCTATCTATCTATCTATCTATCTAAGTCAAGTCAAATCAAAATTCAAATTATTCGCTCAAATGATGTGTTTTAGATGTTGTGACACCAGTTTAAATTTCAGCATCTTCCATAAGAAATATAAAACTAAACAATCCATTAGTTGGTTGGTAGCATTTCCGATAGCGGGTTGCTGTACCCACCACACGATGAACCACCTGGATTAGGACCCCAAGTGCAGCGGGTGACACCTCAGCACCCCACTGGAACAGCATTCAATATCATATTTTAATGATATTTTGTACATTTGAACCATCATGCCATCTTGCCTTCTTCTGCATAATATTTTTGTTTTGCTTTAACACGTGTTCTGTTATAGTGCCGGTGGTGAAAGGCGCTATATAAAATGACAATGCATTGGTTGATGGTGGTTTCTGAGTAATGCAGTTTGAAGAGGTGTATGGGAGGCTTTCTGTGAGTTTCATGTTAAACCAGTCATGACCAGTCTGAGAATCAGCAGTATTGCATTTTGGAGCTGAATATCTGAGCCCAGGGTGGCGCAGTGGTAGTGCTGCTGCCTCGCAGTTAGGAGACCCTTAAGGGTTCGCTTTCCAGGTCCTCCCTGTGTGGAGTTTGCATGTTCTCCCCGTGTCGGCGTGGGTTTTCTCCCACAGTCCAAAGACATGCAGGTTAGGTGCATCGGCGATCCTAAATTGACTCAAGTGTGTACTTGGTGTGTGTGTCTCTGCCCTGCGGTGGGCTGGTGCCCTGCCCGGGGTTTGTTTCCTGCTTTGCGCCCTGTGTTGGCTGGGATTGGCTCCCCGTGGCCCTGTCGTTCGGATATAGCGGGCTGGCTGGATGGATATCTGAACCCAAGTGTCTGCAGCTAGATGACAGATGACAGGTGACATAATGCCAAACTCTGCAAATGCAACAAAGAGCTTTGTTCTCATAGATGGAATTTGCTACGATCACAAAACAGTTAGCAGCTGGGCGCTCCAAAGAGACACTTGAAGAGCAGAACAGCAGTTCATGTGCTCAAGCGGACACCAGCGGAGTTCTCGTCTGCCTGGCTGTCACACCGCTAACGTTCACGTTCTCTAATGTGCAGAACACGTTTTTCTGCACCCTCAGCTTCTGGCTGTTTATGTTCAGGGAGATGAGGACGGCGATGTTTCTTTGTATAAATGTGGCCTCTGAGCACCACAAAGAGGTGCAGTGCTCCTGGTGTCAGCTCATCAACTCACACATTAGTCAAGAGGTTTTTGCTCAAACTGCTTATCAGGTGGTATGTGGAGTGGGCTGCTAATTGGCGACCGTTGCTTGGGCTGGATGAGATCATCTACTATTACAGGAACATAAAGCCTTCCAGAGCTGTCACGCTTGAGGCTTTCTCATCATTACCTGTGTTTTGCTGTGGCTGACATTTCACCTGCACATTGCTCGAAATGAAGAGTGGACACGTGTGCCCCTTTAGAATGAAGCTTCCTCTCACGCTCTTATCACTGATGTGGCTTGCCATTATCGACGAGTCACATTATCTTGTCAAGTACAGTCGTCTTTTGTGTGACTCAGTTAACCTCTCCTCAGTAAAAGGAAGGGAGAGAAGAACATTAATCCGCTTGATAAGATCTTGCTCCATACTTCAGTCACTGCGACTTCCCTCAGGTGGAGAATTGGGGTCATGCTCTCCTGCGGGTTGCTGTTTCTAACTCCATTTTCCTCAGATATTTTTCCTGGAGAGTCCCGGGATCCTTGCCTTGACTGCCACATAATGTTTTTCAAACATCGCTGTTGTGTTCTAAGTATTATTAAATAAACAATCTGTCTGTTATAACAATTGATTGCTGATGAGTTGCTGTTGCTCTCTGGTGTCTCCCAAATTCTTCATTACATAACCCTATCCCAATCAAGGGTGACCCCCAGGTTACCCTTTAGACTTTAAACTCAATTAGGTCCCATCACAGTCAGGGCTGCACCACTGTTACTGGGGTCTATTTTCTGCTATTACCCAGAAGCATGAAGTTTTTGGATGTCCAATCGTTCTCTTTTAGCTAACCCAGTTAGGCCTACCGCCTGAAGTACTGGTCTGTAAACTAAAAGCCTGCCTGTTCAGTCCCTACTAGTGACCTGATGGGTGACAGCAGGTGTGGAGCTTTGACACCTAAATTTTTCATTGTATTCACTTTTAATTTGTACTTTCTCCATGTGTCTGTGTGAGGTCTTCTCCAGGTTCTTTGATTTTTCTTACACATTCTGAAGAAATGCAGGTTAAATTAAATGTTGTCTCTAAAAGGGGGTTCGGTTTTCGTCACAGAAACCTCAAACCACACAGACAACCACTCTGGGTCTAGTTCAGGTTCAAAGAATGTTCTTATTTAAAAAATAAATACCTCTCAAACAGGCTTCTTCACAATATAAGTCTCTCCTGTCCTCCTCTTCCTCACAACTCTGACTCACAAGTGCAGTAAAGTACAGTTCTATAGTTAGTCCCAAGAACAGATGAAAAACTAGAAGTTATAGTCACCTGATATCCGAAAGGAGAGCAAAGGCAGGGCCATCTCAAGTAGTGAATGGGCCCAAGGGGGTAGGACCCCCTTAGGCCAAGCCAAACTGCCTCACTCTGCTAATGCAAATCCAGCTCAAAATGCACACAAATTCCAAATGTTTAGGATATGATCAAAATATTCTAACACTAAGGGATGTTTTTGAATCAGTGCTGATCAGTGGAGTTGCTTTCCTAAATGAAGATTCTAAGTTAGTACTGGCAACACTGAAAAATTGTGGTAGGCCACTGTTTACATGTGTTCATCCCTCTTTTTCATCTGGATCCATCACACTGTTTTCAGTGTCACAGGTTTGGTCTTCATTGTTTGAGCTGTCCTCCCACCTGTTGCTTTCTTTTTCTGATGGTCCATCTCTCATCACATTGTTCTTCTTGGTTCGCTTTGTCATTGAGGCTTTGACCAAGTGTTGATTGGCTTTAAATGATCATCATCAGCAAGAAAAGGGAGGCGAGCTTCTCAAGACTTGGCCAGGACAATACCATTGAAATCACCTCAAGCTGAAGCTGAGTACTTTTGGGAGTTTGTTCACCTGCCAAGTCAACTTTCAAGTTGCTTTTGGATTTGTTATTTCGGTATATTTCAATAGAATAACAGTTACTGCACTCTGTTATTTGTATTGTATTGTTTTAGTGTATCATGGTTTTTTCTATGAATAGGTGTTGTTTTTTTTATATATATTGTGGCTGAATAGTAGTAGGAACAAAAGAAATGTTGGGAAATTAGCCAGGTCACCCCGTTTAATTCAACAAATAAACTAAAACAAACACTGGATGGTGCTGAATAGCACTAACACAGGCTATAGTCTCCTCTTATATTGAAATTGCTGCTCAGTCAAGCAGGTTGGACGTTGAGGAGCTCTGTCTGTGTGGCTTCCGAGGGATACCTGGCTCTATACGAAAATTTTAGAAATCCCATACCAAATGGCATACAGCAGAAACATATGCATTACTTTTGTCATTCCAGGAGATGGTGCATTAAAACATTTGTAATGCTCCATCTGTTGGAATGACAAATGCAATGCATTTTATTGGTACACGTATTACAAAATCCATTCCAAATAGATTGTGCGCTGTAAATGTTAATGCTTGAATCCTTCATTGATATCTTAGAATTGAACCAGTCCTTGACAGGTGGCACTGCTAGTATATATATATATATATATATAGGGCCTTCAAACCCCAGATACAGAACACACCAACACAACTCCGGGTTCTATACAAGGATTTTTAATCCAACCAACACCTAAGCCAAAACAATAAAAAAAAATGATACCTTCTCTCTTTCTCGTCTCCAGCGAGTGTCGCCTGCTGCCTCCCGAGTCTGACTCACAGTGGGCACCTTTTAAGCTGGACCCGGGTGTACCTCTGGTGGCACGTCATGGCTTGTAGGAAGCACTTACAGGTCATATGGAAACCAGGGTGGTCCTCCCCTGGCAGCGCCCTCTACCATCATCCAATGACCCTTATGTGGCTGCCGTTCTGGACTTCAATTCCCAAGCAGCCCTCTGGATGTCTAAGCTGAGACTACTTATGAGGCACACTGCCACCTATTAATCTGGAGGATGAACTGCTCCTGTCTTCCAGCTCTCACTAGATCATCCTTCCTTCTAGCATCCCAACCAGGACAGTAATTATAAGGCGCCTCAGCCGAGTAGTGTCTGCAACCTGGCCATCCTTCCATTATGGCTCCATTATGATCGACTTGGATTTGTTTTGACAGCGAGCTGTCACAGCGTTGGGAGCCCGTGGTTGCCCCGGCAACTGATACGCTATTTTCCACAGATGTAGTGACATTGCTTCGTGATGCTCTTTGGGATGCTGTTCGGCATGTCATCCCACTGGGGAGAGTCCCAAAAGAGTTTACAAACCTTACTATATATATATATATATATATATATATATACAGTATGTATATATATATATATATATATATATATATATATATATATATATATATATATATATACATACAGTGGTACTTCGGTATCGTTCTTAATCCGTTCCAGATCCTTGGATTTATACCAAACAGGACGTATACCAAACTAATTTTTCCCATAAGAAATAAAGGGAAAATGATTAATCCGTTCCCATGGAAAAAATCCTATTGTTATTGGCATATCATACATTGATGGGGTTGCATAAAATAATTTAAACACTGCTTAATACTAAAATACATAAATACAAAAGCAATTACATATAAATAAATGAAAATTTAACCTCACTTTACTTTTTAATAACGTCTTTGTTTTTCACAATCGTAGATACCGTCATTCTCGGAATATGGTATGCAGCAGCCAAGTCCCGGATACGCATGCCACCTTCATACTTTTCAACAATCAATTCAAATTTACAGGAAAAAACACAAAATTATGTGAAAATTCACAGAAAGTTACAGCGCGGGTTGTTCACTGACTGCTAGCAACTGACGTACTGACGCTTGTGGGCAGTCATGGCTTTGTCTCGAGAGAGGTAAACAAGGGTAGCGCACGGTGTTCTAGCACGCGAGTCGTATTCCAAACAAAGGTCATATACCAAGGAAAATTTTTCACGTCCAAGCTGATGTATACTGAGGTACCACTGTAATTATGTAAATCTGTGTATGTACTGTATTTACATATATATATATATATATATTTTTTTTTTTATGTGTAGACATTATCAAGAACAGAGGGTACAAAACTCACAGCTTTCATCTTTAAGTTAGGAATCGTCCATCCAAAGACCCTCCAGTGATGAGGCCGTGGTATTAACCAGCACATTCTAATTATTTCTAGTGTGAATCCACCCCGATTACTCAGTGTCCAGTACTGATTTGTCACATCCCTCCTTGGTTCATTTTCTGGACTCTATCTGTAAGATACATTAAAGAAGACAATGAGTAAAAGAAATCAATTTAATGGACTAATGCACACATTTTATGTAATGGTTTTCTTTTGCTGCTTTGTCCATCTTTATAAAATGAAATCCATCCCAGAATGGTCAAAAAGGCAATACATTCTTAAAGGTCCATCTGCCACTGAGAGCAGTAACATTATCTTTTTGTGTTTATTGCTTACTTCCGGTGGTGGGTAACAACAAGGGTGAAGCCATCTAATTCCTCATCTATGATTCCTCTGTGCTGTAATTTACTTTCACAGGAACACAGGATGTCACATGGATCACTTACTATGATGAAAGCTCTCTGCCGACACAATAGTCGCTTGTTCTCTTACTGCATATCAGTCAGCTTTAGTACAAGGTTGGTATGTGGGGGGGACGGGATTCTAATGTGGGCAGGAGATCCTCCTTGACTTGTGAAGGCCTTCTCTGGGGCACAAATGAATAGGTCACATGAATTATGAGAATTCTCTCCTTGAATGCTTCCTCCTTCAAGACACTCTTTCACTTACTTCATTACGAAATATTTCAAACTTTTTACTTGCGGTTACTTAAAGAAGAATGAAGTTACCAATGACATAAACTCTCACTGAATGTTCTGGAGAATATCATCATGAAAATGCTGGTAGAGAGATCCTGCCAAGTGGTGCTAGACACTCCGTGAACAATGGCCCCCCTATGAGTGAGAGACCATGGCATCCAGAGACAAGGCCTGTGAAACCCTAAATTGAATATTCATGCTGACTCTCAAATTGAGGGGGTGAATCCTACATGGTTTCCAAAAGGCCTAGCAAACTCACCCAGTGTGGCATGTAGTTAGGGGGCTTTTGGGCCAACGAGACTTAATCTGCAGTTCAAATGTTCATTTGCATCTGAGCACATTCCATTTCGGTCCACAGGAATATTTTCCAGAAGTGGTTCATTTACCGATATTTTAGTGTTTGGGGTGTTGTGAGCCTACAAGTGGATGACTTGACATGTCGATTATATCAGGGGTCGCCAACTCCAGTCCTGGAGGACCACCGTGGCTGCAGGTTTTCATTCTAACCCTTTTTTTTAATGAGTGCCCTGTTTGTGCTGCTATTTAACGTCTTGTGAATTCATTTTAATTGAGTTCTCTTTTAAGATTTGTTCTTTTGAATGTCTTCATCGTTCCTCTTTATTGCTTCATTTCTTTCTTTAAATGGCACCCAGAAAGAAATGAAATGTGAAGTGAGTGAGCCAACAGAAGACCAGCTAAGTCAGGGCCTCAAACTCCATGGATGTATGGATGCATGCATGTCACTGGGTTATGAGAGATGCCAAATGTAACCCTGTGATGTATGAACACTGATGAAGGTGCTGCAAAACCAACCAAAGCACACCAAAGGTGAAATTTAACCAAACTGAAGATCAGATTGAAGGATTCACACAACAGGTGTTCAATTCAACAAAATGGGAAGGAGAAACTCATAGAAAGGAGAATGGGGCAGTTTGGATATGCTGACAGTGCGGTTGGAAAAGCATAGTGGCTTTCTGCAGATCGAAAAGGAAGGCAGAGGTTTAAGTGGAGAGACTTGGTGACAAGAAGAAGTCTGATGGTGCTAATTCTGAGGGAAGGGAATGCTGCAGAGAGGGATAAATGGAGGTGGGTAATCCAGATAGTTGATACCTAGAAGCTTGGAAGCTGTTTTAGAAAAAGAACAAGAAGACAGAATGTTGATCCCTGTGTCTTTCTCGTACCATGTGTAGTTGCACATAATTTATACGTATTTTACAGTTGGATAATAGGTGTTTTGCTCAAGTGGTGTGCTTGGTAAATCAATAAATAACTATGTAAAAATGAGGTGCCGCACAAACACACCTACTGTCGGACTTCCATAAGAATGTTTTCTGGGTGAAAAAATGTTTGCGTCCAATGAAATTAGCCCCCGTGATGCCTAAGCGGTGTTTATTGAGATGTTCAGTTTGCTTGGAAGTCTGCAGTGTAAAACACAATCGAACTAACTGGCAATTGAAATGAAGAAATAAATCAATTCAGAGCAAAGGAAATGGACTAGGAGTGTGAAAACATCTTAATCCTCAAACCCCAGTATGTAATAAGACTTAAACAATCTTGATTTTTTTTAAATTATATTTTTATTAATTTTATTGCAATCCATACAAATCAATCAAGTTTTTACAAAAAGAAAAATTGAGTGAAGGACAAATCGATCCCCTATCTAAGAGTGGATTTAGAACACAATAAAGTCCCCAGCCGTTATAATTTTATGAGTTTTCAGATTGGGAATGGATGTAAATAAATTTTTAGATTTTTTTTTAAATTCCTTATCATCAACATTAGGTGCATAAACATTTATCAAGATCATTTTACAGTTAGATAAGTCTCCCATGACCATCACATATCTCCCTTCAGGATCCAATACTACATCTGATGCTACAAATGGTACTGTTCTATGTATGAGAATTCCCACCCCTCTAGTTTTCTTTGTAAAACTAGAATGGAACTATTGGCCAGTCCAGTCTTTTTGCAGCCGGAACTGGTCCTTGCTTAGTAAATGGGTCTCCTGTAAAAATAATATTTTAGCATTTAGACCTGTTAGGTGAGAGAGTACTTTTTTATCTTTAATTCGTGATTCAGGCCTTTAACATTCCAGCTCACAAAGTTAACTGCCCCATCATGGAGACATTGATTCTGAGTTTTTGATGTCATTTTATAGTCTTAACTGGAAGTGAGAGCGCTTCTGCCTTAATTTCCTATTTCCCCAAGAGTTATTGCCATGCAGCTTATTATTACGTTGGCAGTTATAATTATAAAGATTAAGAGGATAGATTAGGTATAGATCAAGCCTGCTCTCTTTCTCAATTTAACCCCCCACCCTTCCTTTTTGCCTCCCAAACTAGAACCCACTTCACACAGTCCCGGTCCTCTGACATACCCAGTGACAGAGCACGTCCAAAGCAAAACAAGCCCCCACACAGCGGCACTTTAGGGTTAAAAAAATAGAGATATCTATTACCAATATAGTCTAAAAAATCGTGCACTTAAAATATATATAATCTTCAGCAATCGTAGTGTATTAAGATAATGCACCTGGATAATCAACCTGGGGAATGGTGTTAGAAATTTGTCCAGAATAAGCATAATAAGTCTTAATGCAATAATAGCAATAAAAATAAACCAAGGGTATGATGTTGAACATTCTCGTTTAGGGTAGAGAGAAAATAATTAGAAATAAAAAAAAGAGAAAAAAGAAAAAGTAATTAAGCACAATAAAACATAAACAGATAGAGCAGTAGTATAACAATCTTGATTTTAATAAAATATCTCGGTGAAGTGGTTATTCATCTCTGTTCAATGAGACTTATTAGGAGTCTGTAATAACGCTGGTAATATGACTTGTGAATATGAAGGATTCCCAGGTCTTATACTGAAATATGCACTAGGAAGAGAAAAGTGGCTCACGTAAGCTGCCTCTGACACTTCTAAAGTCATGTTATTTTAGTAGGCCACACTTCACGAGATGAATAACCGCTTAACCGGTGCGGAGTTTCAGACCCCCATTCTTGTTGTATATATTTGAACTGTATCCCCATAATTGACTATTTTGAAGAGCACGCTATTTGCATTAAGGAACAGAGTAGACCTAATAAAGTGGCCACTATACGTAAATGTGTAATGACTGGTGCTTTCAGACAGTGGGGTCTAGTGGCTAAGCCGTTGGACTTTAAACCACAAGGATGCTACCACATGAAGACGTTGACCAATCACTTAACCTGTCTCTGCTCCAACTGTAGAAAAATAGCCGTCAACATTTGTAAAGTTTCCTGAACTTATACACTGCTTTGAATAAAACATTAGCCATGCGGAAGACACAAAAAATCATAAACTGGGACCAAGCCAGCGAAAGGGAGCATATCCACATCAAAAATACAAGCCAAGGTTCTTCCTTCAGAAGCTGCCAAAAGCGATCAACCCACTGTGTCACGCTGAAGTTAATTAGCATGTATGATATGATTTTCCTTCTGCATTAGCCAAATGGGACTCCACCCAAATACTAGCAGGGGCAAGCAGTAAATGAACAAATCAGAGATGAATCATGAACAACGCTGGAACAAAACTCAACTAGTAACAGTCATAATGTCCGATCCTTGGAGGAGCAGCTCTCATGAGACACAACACACCTGGATACCCCACCAAAGTCACTATAATGTCCTTTATTGCCATCCAGTGTCAGTGTGGCTCATTTCCTGGCAGACATGGCACAGGCTCCTGTGGCTGTTCTTAAACTGACGTGCCTGTCGAGCTGTTGTACTTCCATCTACAGTAGAACTCAGTGTGCTCAGTTTTCCTGCCTGTCCACAGAGCTGTCATTTTCCTGTCATCAGCAGAATTTGGTGCAGTCGTCTTCCTGTAGGCCAAGCTGCCTCACTTGTTGTTCATCTCTGTAGCTTCTTTTTCTGTCAGGCACACCACATGCACACACAGCTCACTGTTTTCCGTTCGCCATTGCCATGTCCGGGTGCTGCTGCTTTCCATTAGAAGGACCCCAAACCAAATTCTGTGGCCGAGATGGGCTGTCCGCCCAATTCATGGATGAGGTTACGCATATCACAGCATAAGATCTCAATTGAGACCAAGATGAAGCTTCAAAGCCCACTGGTTCGTGAGTTTTTGCTTGACAGACAGACAGACAACCCTTAACGTTTCATAAATACTGTATATACCTTAGATAATGTGTTTCTTATGGCATTGTGACAATATTAATTATGATTCTCAAGTTTGTTCACATTTGTCAAAGTTTTTATTTTATTAACCTAGCTAATTCCCCAGAGATCAGAGATTCATAAAGTCACCCACAGTATGTGGCAGATGACTGGGGACCTTATCCCACCGGGATGACTGGAGAAGGGAAGCACAGGGAGAGAAGCAATATCTTTCCCGGGGTGCAAGAGGGTAGTCCCCCTTAATTAAATCGAGGCCATGGATTTGGAGCTTGGAAGTTCAATCTCGTTGGGGTCCGTGGCCACTGCCACCGCCAGTGGGTGCCTGGATGATCTCTGAGCCCTGGATGGCAGCACATCCGCCACACCTGGAAGTGCTGCCGGAAGAGGAACCAAATGCACCTGGAGTGTTTCCGGGTGCCCAAGAAGTGCTGCAGTAAGTTCATCAGGGTGCACCTGGAGCACATCCGGGTGCAATATAAAAGGGGCCGCCTCACTCCATTCGGGAGCCGGAGTCGGGAGGCATGTGGATGGAGCTTATGAGGAGGAGAGTAGAGGCGGCAGAAGAATAGAGAAGAGAAGACAAAGGAAAGTAAAAATGACTGAGTTTATTGTGGACTGTGCACTGTGTGTGTACAGAAGAAAAATAATAAATAGAGTGTGCTTTTGAACATTGTGTGTCCTTGGTGTCTGTCTGTAGCTGGGTTCGTTGTAGCTGCGTTTTTCCAAAGTTACCAAGGTTTAGCAGCTCTAACTCAAAACATGGGATTCAACAAAGGCCTGATGCGCAGAAATGATTCCAGAGACAAAATATCTTTGTTTTTAAAAGTTTAGTTTTAGTTTCATAGTAAAACAGTTCACACAAAAAAGAAAATTAAAATAACAAAAAAAGGAATAAAATTCATGTTAAGAAAAGTTCAGTTCTAAGCTTAATCTTGTTACATCTCAAATCATTACTATTTATTTAACATTTCTGAACCATTTCAAAACGGTCAGAAAACTGTATGCTTATCCCATCACTTGAGTAGAAAATGAGTCTTTTAAATCCATGTGTACTGAGACCTGATCTAAACAAAAACTGAGCTTATTATCTATCACACTGTATCTCAGTTATAGCAAGAAGGTTCTAACTTGTACTGTCTTATAGGGGGAAAGGACTATACCATTAGCTATGACTATGAAAGAATTTATATTCTATTCAAATTAAACAAACATTCATATGAGTTTAACTCAAAACTTTAACTTTCTAAGATTGGCTCTTACACTGGTCTTTCATAAGTAGTAGTTCATAAACAAAAATCACGCCACATGTCAGTGTAAGCCCAGTGTGGGAGGGCTTTCAAAACATCCGCCTGTGCAGCAAACGTGCTTTACGGTGCTTCCTGTAATTAATCTTTTCAAAAGTCATTCAAAACTTACCTCTAAATATAAAATGAAGCAACAGAGCCACTTTAGTCAATCATTATCCATGTATTAGATTGATAAAAATTGTTCATCTTGAACACTGGAACCTGATAGCGCAGAATAGAATCTGAAAGAACAGACTCTCTTATATGGTGATGAAGTACTCAGACATCTTTCTGCTTACATTGTGACTAATATCTATCTATCTATCTATCTATCTATCTATCTATCTATCTATCTATCTATCTATCTATCTATCTATCTATCTATTATACAGTGCCTTTCCTATCTATCAATCTATCAATCTATCTATCTATCTATCTATTATACAGTGCCTTTCCTATCTATCTATCTATCTATCTATCTATCTATCTATCTATCTATCTATCTATCTATCTATCTATCTATCTATCTATCTATCTATCTATCATATAGTGCCTTTCCTATCTATCTATCTATCTATCTATCTATTATACAGTGCCTTTCCTATCTATCTATTATACAGTGCCTTTCCTATCTATCTATCTATCTATCTATCTATCTATCTATCTATCTGTATATATATAGAGAGAGACTGAGAACTGTGAGATGTGAAGGCTAAGGGAGGTGGGCGGAGTCTGCAAGTGGGTGTGGCATTTCAATAGGAGCTGACGTAAGACAGGATGCTTTTTCTTCTGGGGAAGTGACGTGTTTTCTGATTAGTTAAAGATGTTTATGAGATGTTTCCTGTAGCCACAAACAACAGGAAGGTTTAGGTTGTATTTGAAGTGTTGTTTTGTTGATTTTGAATAAACCCCCCCCCGTTCGAATTTCCTCAAGTGTGTCATTGGTGTGTGTGTGTCATTACTCAACATTCAAACTGCTGACGGAGTGAAGTGAACAACATCGATTATCTTGTTACAAAGGCACCTGTCAAGGGATGGGATATATTTCGCAGCAAGTCAACAGTCAGTTCTTGAAGGTTTAGTGTTGCAAGCAGGAAAATGGGCAAGTGTACGGATTACATCAACTTTGACAAGGACCAAATTGTGAATGCTAGATGACTGAGTCAGAGCATTTCTAAAACAGGAGGTCTTTTGAGGTGTTTCCAGTACGTAGTTGTTAGTACCTATCATAAGTGGTCCAAAGATGAACAACTCATGAACCAGCGACAGGGTCATTGGCTCCCAAGGCTCATTGATGCACATAAGGAGTGAAGGTTAGCCCGTCTGATCTGAACCCACAGATGAGCTACTGTATCACAAAGTGCTGAAAAACGTAATGCTGGTCATGAGAGAATGGTGTCAGCACAGACGGTGCATCACATCTACTGGTGCATGGCGTTGCATAGCTGCAAATTATTCAGAGTGCCCATGTTGACCCCTGCCCATCACCAAAAGGTGGCTACAATGCAGGGTGCATGAATGTCAGAACTGGACAATGGAACATAGGAAGAATATATTTGCGTATGCCCTGTATGTACGTGTGCATGCACTGTAAGAAAATACAAAAGAGAGGTATGAAGATTTGGGGCACCGCAGGGGTAACCCGATTTAATGGCAGGTACTTTGGCAAAAAAATAAAAGTAAAAAAAAACAGCTGTGACAAAACAATTTTACACTTACAGTGGGTCATTGGGTTAAGTAGGTCCCAGGTGGCAGAGGCGGGATTTCAGGAGGATGAGCGAAAGTGACATCAGCAGCCCTGCAGCCAATGGTTGAACACAAGAGAGAAACATGTGAGCGACAGCGCCAACCCTTGATACGGGGTGGAATTACAAGTAGCCTAGCACCCCCAAAGATGTCCCCCATGCATACAAACATACTGTACATATAAGTAAAATATTTGTGGGTGTGTGTATAAGCTGCCTAAGACCACCATCACACAAAGTGTATGTGTGTTTTTTTTTCTAGTTTACAAGATGACCCGCTGTGTCAGCCCCTAACAGGAGCAGCCGAAAGAAGAAGACTTTTCATTAAGCTAAAAATTTTAATTCTGTTTAATTCCTCAACCAAAAAAAACACGTTTATGCCTACTCTGTTATTCTAAAACAATACGTGCTTTATCTTCATCAATCTCAGCACATTAATACCAAGTTAATATGTGACACAAATCTTTTCCATTTTGTAAGCTGTAATTTTATTTCTGACTAATAACTCCAGGGACACAGGTTTAAATTCGAGGCTGGTCACTGTCGGTGTGTAGTCTGCATATTCTCTTTGTGTGTCACTGGCTTTTGTTTGGGATCATTTAAAGGCATTTGAAACAAGCAAGGTCATTAAAACACACCCTCTGTATGCGGCGTATATGTTATTTGCAAACGCAGAGCAGGAAAAAGGAAAATGGTCATTTTAAAGCAAGTCACCTTTCAAAGATGGGAAAAAAACAAGCACTGACCTTCTGGTTAAATCCAATCTGACTTCTCTTTCCGCCTTCTAAGACAAGATTTAGTTCTTGACATTTGGAATTGCTTGAATTGAAAGGCGTAAGAGGCAGACCTTGTGACTCAGACCCAAAACTGAATAGAGATTGCAGTTAGAAACCCAACATTTAGCAGTTAGCCAGGCAGACTCTTCACATTTTTTAAAATAGAGTGGCTTGTTTATTTCTTGGATCTCTCCTTTTTCATTTTTGAAGTTATTTTCACTTGTGTTGAGCATTTTTGAATCTCATTCTGTTCATTATAGTAGTATTTGAAAAAGCAAAATCCATTGTAAAGTTATATTTGATATTGTGGATACCAAGAAGGAAAGATGGGCATCCTGGCTGGGATAAAGGAAGGATTCATACCCGGCCAGGAGGCCATAATGGAAGGATCAGACGAATGGGGTCACCAGGTGCAGTTCATTCTTCTGTCTGGCAGGTGGCAGTGTTGCTCAGAGTTAGGGTGCTCAGGACAGCCACAGTTGGTATGGAAGTTGGGGTTGTGGACTGCCAGAGGGCACTACTGAGGGAGGACTGCCCTGGTTTTCTTACGACCTAGAAGTGCTTCAGAAGACTTGGATAGGAGACCAGATGCTTAAAGGGAAGCCCTTTGCCTCACTTAAACTGAGTCAGAATTGGGAGGCAGTGGGCAACACTCTTTTGGAGGAGGAGGAAGAACTGTAAATGGGGTATTTTCCGGGTGCTCTGGAAAATAATCATTTATTTGAACTTGGAATCATGCTGGGTATTCAGTGTCTGTGGTTTGGGGCTCAGTGCCACCCCCTTGTTGTTACAGTGTAACACACCATTCCTGTTGTCGTTTATCTTTATTATCCATCCATTTTCCAACATGCTGAATCCAAACTCTGGGTCACAGGAGCCAATCCCAGCCAACACAGGGCAGGGTGCCAACCATCTGCAGGACACACACAAACAGCAATTTAGAATCGTCAATCCACCTAACTGGCATGTCTTTGGACTGTGGGAGGAAACCCACGCAGGCACGGGGAGAACATGCAAACTCCACGCAGGGAGGACCCAGGAAGCGAACCCAGGTCTCCTAACTGCGAGGCAGCAGTGCTACCACTGCACCACCATGCTGCCCGTTTATCTTTATTAGATAAAGGTAATTAAAAAATGGACGTGAAACACAAAGCAGACCTAAGTCTTTCTCAATCAAACTTACACATCAGAAGAAAGAACGCACGCATAACATTCATTCTCTATTTTAGCCTCCTCTTCCTTATCTTCACCCCTTTGTAGGTGTAGATATTAGCATTTAAAATACAAGACTAAAACTGGGGAGACACTGACATACTAATGTGAGTGGAAATTACATTTACTGTATGCAATACTACTAAATCATTTGAAACATGCTCCATTTGTGTTTATTTTTGATCGATATCTTCCTAATTTATGGAAGTCCTCTTTGATTTAACAATAGGTCTAATGCCATGAAGCGTTTAATTGGACTGTTTCGCTTTGTTTTTTTCATTATTTTTCAGAGCTCGGTTCAAATGTCAGGCCTCGGCCTCTTCAGGATATTTTAAACGGTTTCCTGTTTGAAATCTCACCAGTCTGGGAAGACACCCCTAATCTGCATATCGACCTTATGATCATCACCGACCGTCCTCTTTTTTTTTTTCAAAACTCTTATTGAAGAAGCATCCCATTGGTTCATTGACAGCCTTTACTACTTCTCTCCCCACTAAAGACCCCAACCAAGATAAGTGGTACAGAAAATGATAGGATGAGTGGCTGTCATTCAGAAGGTGCCCGGTTAAGTAGCAATGTGAGACTAGAGGTCTTTTTTTTTTGATAGTTTCACACTCTTGTTTTTCTTTCCTTTACATATTTTTTTTTTTTGAATAAAAGAGAAAGTGTCAAAGAAGAGAAAGAAATTCAAGCTTCCTTACCAAGAACCAGATGTTAAACCCTGTGGTGAAAAACTCTTTTTTTTTCACCCTTAGATAATTGGGTACTTTGCTCATCCTTGAGTGGTAAGCTTGTAGTGCTATAAATGACATGATTATGCCTCATCTTCCCTGGGTACCTGGTCTCCCACATGCGGGGTGCCAAATGAATCTGTGATTAGACCACTTCTCCTGATTGCATATTGTAGGATAGTTAACACAGGTAAGAAACTAAGTAAGTGCATGAGAATAAAACTCTTGATGACAGGAGCAGTAGAGTGGGATGTGGTGGTGGGGGGGAATACTGTTAAGTGCTAGTCTGTTCTCAGAAATAGAGCTTTTAAGTTGATTATGAGCCATTAGTACACTGGATTCAGACAGCATTCAGAACCCTTCCTTTTCTGTACACTTTCTTGTGTTGTAGATTTAACTTTAAATGGGTAAATGTGCCATTTTTGCCCATCGGTTTACATGCAATAACTCATAATGACAAAGTGAAAACATGTTTTCAGAAAGGCTTGCAAATTTATTAAAAATCAAAACCTGAAATCCCTCATTTCTTCAAGTATTCAGACCCGTTGCTGTGAGAGCAGATTGTGGGGCTTGAACTTGATTGGAGTCTACCTGTGACCAAATGATTTGAATGGACATCGTTTAGAAAGACACACACTCATCTATTGAAGGCCTTCGTTTGGCAAAATGCATCAGAACGAAAAGTAAACCATGTGGGCAAAGGAATTGTCTGCGGAGATTAGAGGTAGGATCACGTCAAGGCACAAATCTGGAGAAGGTTACAAAACATTGCTGCAGCATTGAAGGTTCTCAAGAGCACAGTTGCCTGCATAGTTCCTACAGGTAATAAGTTTAATCAAATAAGAACTCTTCCTAGAGTTGCTAGACTAAGCAATCAAGGGAGACGATTGGTTAGAGAACCTGATGATCACTCTTTCTGAGCTCCAGAGGACCTTTGTGGAGGTGGGAGAAACTTCCAGAAGGACAACTACCACTGCAACATTCCACTAATCTTTGCTTTAAGGCAGAGTGGCTGACTGACACTTGAAAGTTTGTGAAAAGGTTAGTAAAATCACAAAAAGAAAAGTTTGTTAAAGGCATCTAAAGGACTCTTATACCATGAGAAACAAGATTCTCTGGTCTGATAAAACCAAGATTGAACCGAGTGGCCTAAATTTTAAGCATTGGAAATGAGACACCTCTCATCACCTACGCAATATCGTTCTGATAGTGAAGTCTGGTATCGGTAACATCATGTAAGGGGGTTGGTTTTCAGTGGCAGGGATAGTGAGACTACCTCAGAGTTTAGGGAAAACTGAATGTACCAAAATGCAGAAATATCCTTAATGAAAATCTACTCCAGAGTGCTCTGGATCTCATAGTGGGCTAAAGGTTCACTTTGTAATAGGACAATAACCCTAAGCACAAAAGCAAAGAAAATGCAGGTGTGGCTTAGGGACAACTCTTTGGATGTTCTTGAGTGGCCCAACCAGAGCCCAGACTTGAACTCAATTAAAACATCTCTGGAAAGAACTGTAAACCGCTGTACACCAATGATCTCCAACCTCCAATCATCCAACATGCCAGAGCTTGAGATGATCTGCAAAGAAAAATGGCAGATGCATAAAGCTTGACATGTCAAACCAAGAAGAATGCAGGCTGGAACTGCTGCCAAAAAGTTCCATAACTAAATATTGAGTAAAGTGTCTGAATACATGTGTTGATGTGATATTCCATTTTTATATTTTTAATATTTCTCTGCTCTC
>NW_024378983.1:0-6575 GCF_016835505.1 Polypterus senegalus
GAGGAGAGAACATGAGAGGCGAGGACTGTGATGATTTGGAGAGATAATGGAAAGAAGAATGGTGGTCTCGTGCCATGCACTGTATTCTCAGCCTCAGAAAGTTACAAGAGAACTCTGTGTTATATTGCAAATGGAGTTACAAAGATTCAATGCAGGGGTGCCAACAATTGTGTTGTTTTGTCAAAAATATTGATTTCTTGATGAGGGCTTTTTTTTTTTCTTTGAACTTGTTTCAATTAAAAGTCAGATGTTCCTCATCTTTTCAGTGCAATATCAGCAATATCATTTCTTCAGCAAATAGCGATTTTTTTCTAACCCTTCTCACTAATTTTTACAAGGAATGCCAAAAATAGTGGAGGGCACTGTATGTTGGTTTTCTTTCATTGCAACATTTGTTTCAATTAGCACATACATGTATTACATGGCAGAAATATCAACATAATGTCATATAATGCTGTTACAAAGTATAATGAATTTAAAGTTAAAATTAAAAAATGGTTTAATTAGCCCTGTAAAAACAATTCCGTAAGTTTCAACTGTAGTGTATGCCAAAATGGTCTTCTCAAGGTCAAGATGAGCAATACATTTTTTCTAAAGGGAGTAAAGGAATACAATCACATACTCCATACGTGTATGTGTCTGTTTACTGAGTGAGATTGAGCATGTTAATATAGAAAATGATGGCAATATTTAACAATTAGCAGACATCATTATAGGTTTATGGGTCTTTCCGGTTATCTGCAGAGTACAGTGAAATTATAACATGCTAATCAGCATGCAACAACTGCAGACAATTTATATATTGCATTAAAACTTTTTAAAGTCATTTAGCCTGAATATTCTGAAACGGTAAAGAAAAATTTACTGAAACGTAAATGAGCTGTCCTTTAGGTTCTGTGCCAATTAAGGTTCCAGATGACGCCAGAAAGTTAGTAATGCATCTGCCTTATTGTTATGAGATGTCCATCTGAGTTTTAACAAGCAAAATGATTGCATTTAATAGAATGGTTTATCCTCCATGCATAATGTTGGCTTAAAATAATAGCTTCACTGTTTTAAACATAAATGTGAATTTCCCTTGGGATTAATAAAGTATCTATCTATCTATCTATCTATCTATTTTTCATGCTCTTTTTGCTCCAGACATTGGAAAGTGAATCTGTTTCTTGAATCATTTTATTAAATGTGCTTCAATGAGTGCAACTGTGAAATTTAAATTTAAAAAATTTCCAAAGACATGTACTTGTAAGCAGAAAATCAAACTGTATTGTCTTATGTGTTGAGAATGGCCAAAAAACTAAATACAGTGGGCTGCAAAAGTTTGGGCAACCTTGTTAATGTCATTATTTTCCTGTATAAATCGTTGGTTGTTACGATAAAAAAGATGTCAGTTAAATATATCGTATAGGAGACACACACAGCGATATTTGAGAAGTGAAATGAAGTTTATTGGATTTACAGAAAGTGTGCAATAATTGTTCAAACTAAATCAGGCAGGTGCATACATTTGGGCACCGTTGTCATTTTATTGATTCCCAAATTTTAGAACTAATTATTGGAACTCCAATTGGCTTGGTAAGCTCTGTGACCCCTGACCTACATACACAGGTGAATCCGAGT
This sequence comes from Polypterus senegalus, assembly GCF_016835505.1. Taxonomy (NCBI): domain Eukaryota; kingdom Metazoa; phylum Chordata; class Cladistia; order Polypteriformes; family Polypteridae; genus Polypterus; species Polypterus senegalus. The sequence goes on from NW_024378983.1 coordinate 1,621, forward strand.
ATTTAAGGGGGTCAATTGTAAGTTTCCCTCCTCCTTTAATTTACTCTGAAGAGTAGCAACATGGGGTCACAAAACAACTCTCAAATGACCTGAAGACAAAGATTGTTCACCATCATGGTTTTATGGGAAGGATACAGAAAGCTGTCCCAGAGATTGAAGCTGTCTGTTTCCACAGTTAGGAACATATTGAGGAAATGGAAGACCACAGGCTCAGTTCAAGTTCAGGCTCGAAGTGGCAAACCAAGAAAGACTTCGGATAGACAGAAGCGACGAATGGTGAGAACAGTCCGAGTCAACCCACAGACCAGCACCAAAGACCTACAACATCATCTTGCAGCAGATGGAGTCACTGTGCATCGTTCAACCATTCGCGACTTTACACAAGGAGATGCTGTATGCGAGAGTGATGCAGAGGAAGCACAAACAGAGCCGCTTGACGCCTGCTCAAGCACACTTGGACAAGCCAGCTTCATTTTGGAATAAGGTGCTGTGGACTGATGAAACTAAAATGGAGTTATTTGGGCATAACAAGGGCGTTATGCATGGAGGAAAAAGAACACAGCATTCCAAGAAAAACACCTGCTACCTACAGTCAAATATGGTGGTGGTTCCATCATGCTGTGGGGCTGTATGGCCAGTGCAGGGACTGGGAATCTTGTCAAAGTTGAGGGACAGATGTATTCCACTCAGTATCAGCAGATTCTGGAGACCAATGTCCAGGAATCAGTGACAAAGCTGAAGCTGCGCCGGGCTGGATCTTTCAGCAAGACAACGACCCGAAACACTGCTCAAAATCCACTAAGGCATTCATGCAGAGGAACAAGTACAACGTTCTGGAATGGCCATCTCAGTCCCCAGAGCTGAATAGAATTGAAAATCTGTGGTGTGAGTTAAAGAGAGCTGTCCATGATTGGTAGCCATCAAACCTGAATGAACTCGAGATGTTTTGTAAAGAGGAATGGTCCAAAATACCGTCAACCACAATCCAGACTCTCATTGGAACCTACAGGAAGCGTTTAGAGGCTATAATTTCTGCAAAAGGCGGATCTACTAAATATTGATTTCATTTCTTTTTTGTGGTGCCCAAATTTATGCACCTGCCTGATTTTGTTTGAACAATTATTGCACACTTTCTGTAAATCCAATAAACTTCATTTCACTTCTCAAATATCACTGTGTGTGTCTCCTATATGATATATTTAACTGACATTTTTTATCGTAACAACCAACGATTTATACAGGAAAATAATGACTATTAACAAGGTTGCCCAAACTTTTGCATCCCACTGTAAGCACTTATCCAGGATATAAGAGAATAATGAATGGCATAATTGGACGGAGACAGATCCATAGTCATAAAGAAGAAAATGAATCTATGGGCTGCCAGGGATAATTGGTAGTGTACACTTGTACAAAATGTCCAATAATTTCCTTTGAAAATGAATTCCCCGGAGCTGTGTGAAGACGTACTTGTTACTATCACTGCTAGAAAATGCAAAAGCTAAAGATTTAAAAGAAAGCAGTCGATTCAAGATCTTCATATAAGGAAGGCCCTGTCACATTAAATGAATGTTTCAGCAATTTTCAATCACAGACTTCATATTCTGTGGTGGGCTGGCGCCCTGCCCAGGGTTTATTTCCTGCCTTGCGCCCTGTGCTGGCTGGGATTGGCTCCAGTAGACCCCCGTGACCCTGAGTTAGGATATATGTTGGACAATGACTGACTGACTGCATGTATATAACCTTAATGGGATGGAGACACTCACAATGTGCTCCCAGGACCGGCAGTCGTGTAGTCGGACGTACCCAGCGACTCTGTTCAAGTATTCTGCGACTCACCCCGATGACATCAAGCAGCTCTGATTTTGCAAGTCATGGGGTTGGATGGGAGAGGCAGAAAAAAAAATGAATAAAGAACACAAAATGTTTTGGACTTGACAAACAGAAAAGAGACTGCTTGTCTCATGTCATGTGTTTTACATACCATAACAAAATGACAGAAAAGTGAAAAGGGCAGACATCCTTAAAAAGCCTTAATGTAGCACAGATAATGTCCCTCTCGATCAGCATGTCACAAAAAGGGGTGAGTGAGCTCCTAATACTTGCGCTGGAAAGCCATCATGCAGTCATCCAATTTGACAAAGCCTGCGATATCAAGTCATGTAACATGACGTGCTCAGGCGATGAATCGAGTCAATGAATGTGACGACAACTTAAGAAGAAGGTCAGTTGGAGGGAGGATTACAGGGAACAAGCTTTATGTTCAGGTAGACTATGGGAAAAGTTTTTACTCAGTCCTCCTATTATGATCATTTATATGGTGAGAAATTCTATAGGGTCACACATACAAAGAATAAAATCACAGAAGTGAAAAATGATATGTTTTGTTTCCTTTTAAGGGTGCAATATAGCTCCGTAATTGGAATAAGTTCTTTTATAATTGCGGCGTTTTAAGCAAATGAAAAATATAGAGATACAGTGGTGTGAAAAACTATTTGCCCCCCTTTCCCGATTTCTTATTCTTTTGCATGTTTGTCACACAAAATGTTTCTGATCATCAAACACATTTAACCATTAGTCAAATATAACACAGGTAAACACAAAATGCAGTTTTTAAAATGATGGTTTTTATTATTTAGGAGAAAAAATCCAAACCTACATGGCCCTGTGTGAAAAGTAATTGCCCCTGAACCTAATAACTGGTTGGGCAACCCTTAGCAGCAATAACTGCAATCAGCGTTTGCATAACTTGCAATGAGTCTTTACAGCGCTCTGGAGGAATTTTGGCCACTCATCTTTGCAGAATTGTTGTAATTCAGCTTTATTTGAGGTTTTCTAGCATGAACCGCCTTTTAGGTCATGCCATAGCATCTCAATTGGATTCAGGTCAGGACTTTGACTAGGCCACTCCAAAGTCTTCATTTTGTTTTCTTCAGCCATTCAAAAGGTGTATTTGCTGGTGTGTTTGGGTCATTGTCCTGTTTTGGGACCCAAGATCGCTTCAGCTTGGTTGCGAACAGATGCGGACATTCTCCTTCAGGATTTTTGGTAGACAGTAGAATTATGGTTCCATCTATCACTGCAAGCTTCCAGGTCAACAACAAAAACAACCCCAGACCATCACACTACCACCACCATATTTTACTGTTGGTATGATGTTGTTTTTCTGAAATGTGTGTTCCTTTTACGCCAGATGTAAGGGGCATTTGCCTTCAAAAGTTCAACTTTTGTCTCATCAGTCCACAAGGTATTTTCCCAAAAATCTTGGCAATCATTGAGATGTTTCTTAGCAAAATTGAGGCGAGCCCTAATGTTCTTTTGCTAACAGTGGTTTCGTCTTGGAAATCTGCCATACAGGCGTTTTGCCCAGTCTCTTTCTTATGGTGGAGTCGTGAACACTGACCTTAATTGAGGCAAGAGAGGCCTGCAGTTCTTTAGACGTTGTCCTGGGGTCTTTGTGACCTCTCGGATGGAGTCGTCTCTGCGCTCTTAGGGGTAATTTTGTTGACGGCCACTCCTGGGAAGGTTCACCACTGTTCCATGTTTTTGCCATTTGTGGATAATGGCTCTCACTTGTGTTCAGCTGGAGTCCCAAAGCTTTAGAAATGGTTTATAACCTTTACCAGACTGATAGATCTCAATTACTTCTGTTCTCATTTGTTCCTGAATTTCTTTGGATCTTGGCATGATGTCTAGCTTTTGAGGTGCTTTTGGTCTACTTCTCTGTGTCAGGCAGCTCCTATTTAAGTGATTTCTTGATTGAAACAGGTGTGGCAGTAATCAGGCCTGGGGGTGGCTCACGGAAATTGAACTCAGGTGTGATACACCACAGTTAGGTGATTTTTTAACAAGGGGCAGTACTTTCTCACACAGGGCCATGTGGTTTGGATTTTATTCTCTCTAAATAATAAAACCATCATTTAAAACTGCATTTTGTGTTTACTTGTGTTATATTTGACTAATGGTTAAATGTGTTTGATGATCAAACATTTTGTGTGACAAACATCACAAAAGAATAAGAAATCAGGAAGGGGCAAATAGTTTTCCACACACTGTATATTAAGGTGATATCCCTCCACAGTGATACGATGGTAAAATCACAAAAGAAAAAATAACTTAGCTTTCTTGACGGATGATTTACACTGCATAACAGATGGGAAGCCATAATAGCAAGACAATACCAAGGTGGGATCTTGAGCTATAGAGTCTGCCATTTTTTCGTCGCTGCGCTGTAAGGGTTTTTGGGACGAATGACAATATCACCCATTGGCTTCAAAGTATTTGGCTGCTGTCCAAGTCTTTTTATACTGTCTTCTCCATGCAGGCCCACGTCAGCAAATAGTCCATTTCCCAAAAAAGGAAGGAAGATCCTGTGCTCACTCCAACAAAAGGACAAAAAAGCATACACCTGTCTTTTGGCTGACTGCACATTCCTCAGGCTGTCTCCGTCATCTTGTCCTGTGCTGGGTAAGCCCCTTCTAAATGCCGAGAAACCCTTTGGCCTGGCCTGTACATGTGAATGGATTTATAAAAATAATTTCTTGTACAGAGCACAGTGACATTCAACTTACATTCTTGGTACAGTGGGCTTGATTTATTTCTTCTTTGATAAAGTTTTAAAAAGAGACACAACGCAACAAGCAAAGTCTGATGTACAGAACAATAACATTAACTAAGGTCACAGGAACGGCTGGGCTTTGATGAAGGGGATCGTTACGCTGAAAGCAGCAGAAATGGTTAAAACAGACTAAGGAAATCCTGGCACGAAGACATTTCATCGACCGGCGATCCACATTTCTCAAGCCTATTGTGTTTCAGGGCTTGATGTCATCTTATCTGATATATTGCATTAACAGATTGCCGAAAACATCCTTCTCCATTTCCCAACCCATACCCCTGTCCTGACATTTGTGCAGATGGGTGGATGATACATTTGGGCACACACATACATGGGG
>NW_024378984.1:0-33306 GCF_016835505.1 Polypterus senegalus
TTTTTTAAAAGCTATACAACTGAAGTGTTTCTTTAGCCTTCCTTCTTTTCAGTGTGGAAACAACATTTAACACTTTTTTCTTTTTAGATATAATAGTGTTTGAATTTGTATTTTTACTAATGATTTTAAGCATTTCAGGTACTGGAGAGAAAATGTCAAACAATAAATTTAGTATGTGAACATAGAATGCTAGATCAGATAATATGATATCATCTATTGTAAAATAAACAATAAGGTCTGTGTATTCATTCCCAATGAATAATCTGATTGGTCAGGTTAACTTTGTTGTGATTGGACAGTTTGGCTTTGGTGACATAGTCAAAAGAGGAAGTGCAAGCATGAGATGCACAAGCAGGAGTAAATTTGCACGCTGAGAGCATCACCTTGAAAGACAGCAAGTATAAAACCAGACAGGAAGTGAGAAAGGCCCCTTGAAAATAATGATGGAGTCCGAGGAGCAGGCTTTATGAGAATGTGCTTGACAAAGAGTACGCGGTCGGAGAGGCGTAAGTAAAGGCATAGGAGCAACTAATTGAGTCACCTTCAAAGACTCAAAATGTTTAAAACCAGATAAGAACTTTGAAAATAATGAGAGTCTAAGAAGCAGGCTTTTCTGGAATGACCTTGAGAGAGGACGTGTCAGTGAATTCAGAGGAATACAGAGGAAAGATGCCAAAGGTACATGTATAGAACAAGAGATAGCAAATGTTTTTAATTATTCTATTACTTCACTTTGACAGGTGCCTTGGGTAATTTTTTTTCCAAACCATATATGGTGTCATGCACGTGCAAGTAGGAGGACATTGTATGGACCAAGCGAAGGTAATTCCACACCATGCCAGGGGGTGGCGGAGTGCACTAAACCTTCTCCTGTTATCCCTACAGATCAGCCACAGGTAAATCTGTCTTACTCAACATTGAAGACATCACTTCTGGTTCTGGCGTCTAAGATGACATCACTTCCGGATCCCTTGTCTAGGATGATGTCAGAAGAAGGTCACTTCTGGTTCCCCTTGGTCACTTTAAACCGCCATCTTTTGAAACCTTCAGCAGTTCATTTCTGGACTCCAACCAAAACACTTGTCTCAAAAAATCAACCTATTGCATCCAGGGATAATACACGGGTGGCTGCCCCAAACCTTTTTAAGTGTGTCAAGTCTAATCTTTTCACAACAGATATCCCCACAACTCATTACATTGAGGGAATCCCCATGTCTATCACACATAAAATTTCTACCTCTGCCATATTTTTTTCTATTTATGAATGCCAATACTAGTTTACTTAAAGACAGTTAGGTGACTATTGTATGAATATACCAGTTTTTAAAGCTGTTCTTACTTTTAGCTGTTTATATGTTTTAGATTCTATTACATAAAGGACACAGTATTTTTCCATTGAATAAAAAACTTACTTTTAATAAAAAGCTGTTGAATGAGATTTCTATTTTTGTGTGGTATATGCTAAAATAGAGACCATTGTAAAATTTCACTGCTATTGATATCCATCCATTGGCCAACCCGTTGAATCCGAACACAGGGTCACGGGGGTCTGCTGGAGCCGATCCCAGCCAACACAGGGCGCAAGGCAGGAAACAATCCCGGGCAGGGCGCCAACCCACTGCAGCTGCTATTAATACTCTATACAAAAGTTCTTGTATCTTGACTTCCCTATAAAGTATACAAGTAATAATTTCACTGTACTCTGTAGATGTGGCAAAAATGGCTCTACAAGCCTATAATGACATTATGATTATGAGAGTTGCACATTATTTGTTAGTTTGCTCAGAATTAATCAAATGTGAATGAAAGTATGAGGCCCAACAGAAAATATGATTTTATAGCTTGTTCAGGGAGCATCTTCAACCTGACCCTATTGTATAGTGTTGTGATGTGGGATTTTGCATATAACTTGATAAACGTTTTGTATGTCTTTATTTATAATTTAGGCAAACCAATGTAATTTAGTGCTACTTTGGTGAGAGGTATTCGTGTTTGCCCCCCCACTCCCTTTTACGACTGTCTCTTTGTAATTTTATGACAGGATTTGGGGGGATGTGTCTTAAACCAGTTTGATGAGTATTTCTTTGCTAAAGTCTTTGTCTCATACCCCACACAAAGCCAGGTTAGCTTAACATATGGTCTTGGGGGGTTGCAGGTGTTAAAATGTTCTATTTCTCCCATTGGTCTGAGATATGGCTGTCTGGATTTGCTGGAGGTGTTGGACAGAAAACTTATAAATTTGCTTGCTTAACCACATTCTCTCTCTCTCACCAACATATGATGAAGAAGCATCTCTCTTGCTAACCTGTGATGATGAAGACAACACAATGAAGAGCACAGCTCAGCAGCCATATTGAACAGACATGTGGCTGAAAGCTGAGCACCAACGATGCCTTAACTAGAGGCATTTTAAGTAACTACAAGTCTGTGTGCCACCTGAGTTACACATCACCATTTTATCAGGTTGTACGGTTGCCAATATTCAAATGTACTTTGTATTTTGTTATTATTTATGAATATTATCAATAATACATTATTTTATGTGTAACTTAACTCCTGCTTGTCTTTTTACTACATCTAATTGCCTGATGTTATAGATATAGAGGGGAAGGTGGGGTTAAATTATATACAATAATACCTTATAAACAGTGGTAAATCTGTGAGATTAGGCATTCTAAGGCTACATATTAATAATACAATAGGGGAAAGTAGAGCAATATATATTACTCTACCAAGATAAAACAATTGGCATAGTCGGCAGGATTTTGGGGTAACCAAGTTTTGCACCCTGTTTGCAAATACTGTTTTGATGTATGTGTTTGTTTATGTATGTGAATTTTAGGGCACCCAGTGTACAAATGCGGTGGAAGTAAAACATTGGTTGCTGAATGGATTATAACCAATAAAGTGTAGAGACTTTATGTGTGTCACAAGGACACCCGCATGTTTGTTAGTGCTGGTGGTAGTGAGTCCCTATTTAAAGTGCTAGGGAGTGGTGAAAGATGCATGAGTCATTCATACGGCATTTAAGTGGTTAAAGTGCTAGGGAGTGATGGGACATGCATTCGTCATTTATACGGTACTTATTTGTTTAGAATCTTTATGTACGTATGTGTATGTTTGCTTACAGGGGCAAAAGTAGGCCAACCCATAACAAATTTGGGAAATTGTATTAGAGTAAATTGTAGACTCAGAAATGCCTACATTCATTTTAAAGTCAGCCATCTTCCAGTGGAGTGGCAGAGGGAAGCAGGCTAAAGCTAGGAAACCTGTAGTGCAGGTAGAGAAAGCAGAAGCTGAACTGAGTGTGCCACAAAATGGAAGGGGGCTGGAAGGATTAAAAGCAAGAAAACAGAGATCAGGTTTAAAGAAGACAGCTGCTGTTATAAGAGGTTTACTAGCTTGTATTATTGGTAATAAGAAAGATCATGATAAGGAAGAAAATAGCAAAGTGAATGAAAGTGAATGTTGTGGAATGTTGTGTGTGAGTTTTGAAAGATGTAACAGTTGGTGCGATAATTGTGAAGTTTTAGCATGTAGAACACCCGCTGCTAAAGTAGAAAGCAGTGAAAGAAGTGGAAAAAAAGAAATGTAAACCTCCCATGGCGAAAGTTAGGGCAATAGTAACCAGATCGGACTGGAACCCTAAAACATGGGTGGGTGACTTACATGAGACAGATGTATGCTCAGATAAAGAGTGGGAATGTGAGTGTGAGGAAAAGGAGAGCGATGAAAGGAAGGGAAAACAGAAAGGGTGTTTCATTCTATTATTCTCCATTGCACCACAATCTCCAAGTAATTCTGAGGTCTGTCCAGTATTTAAAGAATATGCTACACTGATAGATACTTCACCATTGTTAGGAAAGGTAACCAGTGCTGCACTGAAATCTGATTCAGGACAAAGAGATCAGATCGAAGGCAGAGAAGCTGGTGAGTGTGAATGGCAATTGTTGACTAGAGGGCATGAAATGGATATTGGCTTAAGGATACTGAGTAAAAAAAGTGTGGAATTTAAACAAAGAACAATGAAAATGAAAGGGATTCAAGTGCTTGTGTGTGAAAGGTCTGAATGTGCTAGTGCAAGAATGGCTGAGTTGGAAAGAAAGTGCACCAGTTTAGGATTTGGTTTGAATGGATCAGGACAAGCCAAAAACCAAAGGATGGGAGATGGTGCAGCAGGAAGTTTTACAAGCTCAGACAGGAAGCCAGGAATGCACAGGGGTGTGAAGGTCCTAACAGTTGTGCTAGGGCCAGCAGTAATTAAAAAGCACACACACTTAGGTTCAGTAATTCGAAACCTGACTGACCAGTTGTTTAAAAAGACAGTCTATGAATCTCCATGCAATAAAACGGAGAAAAGTGAGCTGGTCTTTAGCAAAGGGCACAGGTCAGTTTTAGGAGCGATGCTGGATTTAGCACTTGGATTCTGGAGAGGTTTTAGCCAACACTTTCCGGTAGCAGTTACCATATAATAAATAAAGGACACACAGGCAATGAAAAAAAAATAGAAGGAGGGCGCAGGAAGTCAGGAAAGGGAAAACAGTTATTTCTGTTTCAATTTTCTGGCCTTTTGCAATAGTGCTACTTCTATTGTAAGGTTTTTATGGACTTTGGTTTGGTGCAGATAATAAATAGTGAAGGCAATTAGCAGACTAAAATCCATGCAGGAGATCGGGTTACCATTGGCACATTGGAGTGGCATGGCACTAGCGGCTAAACTGTTCCAATGAATGCCTAGAAGCAAATTTTGAGTGTTGGCACCAGGTCGACAGCCAAGAAAATGAGATGGGCAGAAACTGCTTTGTCACCTTCCATTTTGCAGACCTGCCTACATAGTGGAATGAAAATAAAAGAAAGAGGAAACGACAAAAACAACAAGCAAAGACAAAGACAAAGACATGAAGAAGAACTGAAGAGACAGCAAGAAAAAGACACTTACTGAGATACTTAGTGAGTAACAAGTCCACAGGTCATGCAATAATAAGGCTAGTCAGAATAGCTATAGTTTAAAAGGAAAGGTTTGTTCAATACTGCAACAAATTTATATTCCAAGGGGTGGAAACTGAACAAACCAGTTAGGAATGTCAAAAATAAGGGGATTAATTTTGGGCTCATAAAGTATACATTCTGGGTATTATATAATTAAGTGGGATAATTAATATAAGAAAAGGTATACTGAGAAAATTGGTGAACTTTTCAGGAAAGCAGGTGCAGCTGGTACATTTGCAAGTCATATGAGTTCCGATGTTTAGGTATAGTCTAACTGGGAAAATACGGATGCCCTGCTGAAATTGTCGTCTGTGGTACAGGCACAGGACCAGTGGGCCAATTCTGAACCGAGGTGTTTAGCACAACAAGTATGCATATGGTGAGCAAACAACTCTAGGGGTGGCCTACAGGGGAAATGATGAGAGTTGCATAGCTTTGATGTCTTCTGGTTGGCGGCATGCCAGCCTATACTGGTAAAGGCTGATGGCAGTCAAGAGTTGTGCCATGGGTAGGAAAGCACAAGAGGCAACTAAATCAACCCCAAATGTGTGCAGAGGGGCCACAAATGTTGGTTTGTGAACAGTTTATGCAGTGGCACATGTGCTCTCACTTGGGCAGGAGTGGTTGTACTGGCACCTGTGGCATGTTACCTTTCAAATTTTGATGTTAATTGTACAGCTGCATATGCTTAAACAGATAGTTTGGGAAAAGGGTCTAATTTGCAGTTAGACACAAAGCCAGGTCAGTTTTTAGGAATTCACACAATACACTTAAATTGTACTGGGTTAGTTTAGTAGAAGGTGTGGACTTGTCTCATTTTGAACCACCAGATCTGATGACATATGAAGACTGCAGAAAGAGTTGACGCAAGCTGGAGCAGATACAAGTCATCAGGAGCAGATCCACATTATTCAGATAGTCTTTGAAATAAACAAGATATGTAATGGACAAATGGTCACGGACAACTTTTAACACGGGGAGAGCAAATACTGCAAACCCATGCACAAGTTATACATCAGACTCTTTAATCAGTTTAAAGACATTGTTTATAAAAACATTGTACAAAACAATGTGGAGTGTTGTGATGTGGGATTTTGCATATAACTTGATAAATGTTTTGTATGTCTTTATTTATAATTTAGCCAAACCAATGTAATTTAGTGCTACTTTGGTGAGAGGTATTCATGTTTGCCCCCCCTTTTACAACTCTCTCTTTGTAATTTTATGACAGGATTTGGGGGGATGCGTCTTAAACCAGTTTGATGAGTATTTCTCTGCTAAAGTCTTTGTTTCATCCCCCACACAAAGCCAGGTTAGCTTAACATATGGTCGGGGGGGTTGCAGGTCCCATTGGTCTGAGGTATTGCTGTCTGGATTGGCCGTAGGGGTTGGACAGAAAACCTATACATTTACTTGCTCAACCACATTCTCTCTCTCTAACCAACATATGATGAAGAAGCATCTCTCTTGCTAACATGTGATGATGAAGACAACACAATGAAGAGCACAGCTCAGCAGCCATATTGAACAGACATGTGGCTGAAAGCTGAGCACCAACGATGCTTTAACTAGAGACATTTTAAGTCTACAAGTCTGTGTGCCACCTGAATTACACATCACCATTTTATCAGGTTGTATGGTTGCCAATATTCAAATGTACTTTGCATTTTGTTATTATTTTTGAATATTATCAGTAATACATTATTTTATGTGTAACTTAACTTCTGCTTGTCTTTTTACTACATCTAATTGCCTGATGTTATAGATATAGAGGGGAAGGTGGGGTTAAGTTATATACACAATACCTTATAAACAGTGGTAAGTCTGTGAGTTTAGGCATTCTAAGGCTACATATTAATAATACAATAGGGGAAAGTAGAGCAATACATATATTACTCTACCAAGATAAAACATATAGAATTGCACTTCATTAGTACTGTGACTGCAGAATGAGACAAATTAACTGCTATACAGCATACAGAAGTATGGTTCACTATTTCAAGCAAACACTGTTTATATTTTCTTCCCCTTCATGATAACTTTTCAAAGAATGTCATACTACACCAAACTCATTGATTGCTGGCATATTTAAGAGGCTGATGTTATCTCATTCCCCCTCTTATGCCCATCAGGAGCATGCATGTTTTAAAATCCTCCTCACATCCTTCAATTACCTGGAGCGGATATTATTCATTAAATGAGGCGGACTATTTCAAGCAGGCTGAGCAGATTTATAAAGTGTTCAACCTTGCCTTCTGGCAAAGGTAAATGCTCCAAGTCCGGGTGCCTAGTTAGTTGTGAGAGATTGCTGATTAAACTGCTTTAGACATCTTTCAGTGAGTTCTTTGCATGCCACTGAGTGACAAATTCAATGCATTTACAAAATACTGTTTGCTTTAATACAGTGACTAGCATTGTATTCTGTTGCTGCATACAAAATCAGTCTTTTACAAGGAAGTTGAGGCCATTTGGAGCTGTTTGTCTATTTATGCACTGGTTGCATAGAATTGCCACTTTGTAACACTAGCATTCCAGGTTTATTCCCACCAGAAACTCTGAGTTTAAATATTCTTTTTTTATATTTGAGTTAGCTTTCTTCAGTATGCGGGCTGCCTAGCTGCTTAGCATCTGTAAATGTTCCCAGTTTTAGTAATTGGCAGGCTTCTTTTAGGGTCAGTACAAGTAGCATTGTACTTCATATGTAACAGCAGATGAATGTATTGGGAAACCTAATGTGCTCAGAAGAGAAATAATTTAATAATCACTGTGGATTAGACACTACCATTGAATCATGCTACAGGCAAAATAACTGTTAAATAAAAGAAAAGGTGTTTTGTCACCTTGCAATACCTGTAATCCAGTTCTTATCCTAGCCGTGGCACACTCTGGGTAGAGTGGACATTCATTTCCCATATCCATAAGGGGTTTTCACTTGAGGACCTTCCCAAGAAGTGTATTTTAGGCTCATTAGTAGATGGCTTGATGTGAGTAAAGGTGCTTTGAGAAGGAAACCACACCACTACGAGATAAATTCTTAAATGACACCCATAGCTGCTTGAATTAATTCCAGTTTTACGTGACTCTAAGAGAAATAGCAGGAGTTTGTGCATCTGACTCTTCATTGGAGTTCAAATTAATTGGCTTTTAAATGAATAAAATGTTTGATTTTCAGATTTCAAATTGCCCAGTATTGTTTTTACCATTTCTAAATCACTAACATGTAGTTTTCTTAATAATAGAATTAAATGCCTGTTTTATCATGGAAGGGTGATAAGGTGAACCTAATCTAATTTTCGAAATATTTATTAAACAGACCAGAACAGATTGTCCCAAATCATCACTATGGTCCTACCATACACTTACCAGCCTGTCACAAAGATCTCCACTTATAATCAACCAATCAGCACTGACTGCTACTGTAGCTAAACGCTTACCTCTTTCTCTTATATAGTATCTATGATGCCAAGCAACAAGGCAGAGCACCAAAAAATTCAGTAGAGCAGGATTACAGCTTTATTTATGCATTGCAGGTTTAAAACAGAAAGAATGTAAAATGAGAGTGACAAATTGCCAATGACACCAACTTTTCTCTGAGTGTTCTATGAGTCTTGGCATCTAATGTCCTTAAATTGCCAAGTTACTCTTTGTAGTAAATTGAGTGGTCTCTAATCCAGCATTGTCTTTGGTTAAGATTATTAGAATAACAGATAGACATTGAGGTTTTCTGTAACTCTGGATGATCTTGCTTTACCCTGATGCATCATTTGTACCAACGGGATGTCATAGTATTGAGGCCAACTCCTATCATATTGAGGCTTTGTGCTCTTTGACACGGGCATGACATATGTCCTTGAGCCTTCTATCAACTCAGCATTTCCATCAACATTTCCTTGGGCTCAATCAAACTTCTGTTTATCCTTGCATACTCACAGCCTGTGATTAATATGCATTATGATCAACGTCCAGGAAGAAGGCGAGACAATGCAAAAATTTAGGGTAACCACGTTACCATGTCAAGATACAAGAATTTTATTATTTAGTTCCCATAGCAGTGAAATTTTACAATTGTTGACACCTTGCGATACTGCAGCAAAAACAAAATTCCTAGACATCAGTTTCTGAACTGAAAAAAAGATGGGGAATATTGCAACAGAAACAGTCATGTAAGTAAACAACGCAGACTCCGAAAAACTAAGAACACTAACATTAAGAAACATTAAGAAAGCTAACAGAGTGTTAGCTTATATAGCACAATGTGTAGAATACAAGTCCAAGTAAGTTATGCTCATGTTTTATAAAACATTCACAGTTTTGGTCTCCAGTCTACAAAAGATATAACAGTGCTGGAAAAAGTAAAGAGAAGAGTGACTAGGCTGATTCCAGGGCTATAGGGAATAAATTATAAGGAAACATTAAAGAGCTGAGCCTTTTCAGTTTAAGCAAAAGAGGAGACATAATTGAAGTGATTAAAATTATGAAGGAATCAGTAGAGTGGATGGAGACAGTTATTTATAAATGAGTTCATTAAAAACATGGGGACACAGTTGGAAGCTTGTTAATGGTAAAGTTTTTCTATACAGAGAACACAGATACATGGAATAAGCTATCAAGTCAGTGTACTAGATAGTAGAAATTTAGGGACTTTCAAAATAAGACGATGTTTTTTCAGAAGAATTAAGTGGATAGGAATGTCAGGCTTTGTTGGATTGAATGGACTTTTTTGCATATTCCTCTTTCCTAGCTTTTGCCCCATGCTATTGCAGGGTCCACTGCTTTCAGTGGCTTCCTCCACTTCTTCCAATCTAAGACGTCTTCTGGGTCGATGCCAATCTGTTGTATATCCTCCTTGATTCTGTCAAGCCATTGCTTTTTGGTTCTTCTATGTGGTTGCTTGCCGTTTGGGCTAAGTCAAAGGGCAATCTTGGCCACTGTCTCTTCTTCGCTATGCAGGACATGTCCATACCACCTCAATCGAGCCTCTCACATCTTCTCGGTGATCGACTCCATTCCCATCATTCTCCTAATATCCACGTACATGGCACGATGCCACCTCATGAGTATGAGAGACCATTGGAGGATCTTCATCTCCATCGTATGGAGCACCCGTTCTTGTTGTGCGGTGGCCAGCCAACATTTGACGCCATAGAGAGGAACTGGTCAAACAACGGTCTTGTATACTTTGCCTTAATGTAATTTGGAATCCATTGATTGCATAGGACACCTGTGACTTGTCGCCACTTGAGCCATGCAGTGGCAATGCATGCACGGGTGTCAGGCAGTGTGCTACCTTCAGCACTTACACAGGAGCCTAGGTATTTGAACTTAGTCATCTTGTTCAGGTCGTGGACGTTCACTCGTATTGTTGCATCTATCTGCGGACCGCTTTTGAGGTATTCTCCAGATCTTCTTCAGGTTTTGTCTCAGATCGTTTTCATCTAGGCAATCCTTCCACCACTGTGTCTGCACTCTAATCAGGTCTTGTTTCCTCCTTGATCATGACATTGTTCTTGTACAGCAATGTCCATGGTACAGGTGTCTAGATATCTGCCATAACTGTGTAAATGCATAGAATGAAAAGCAGGGGTGATAGTGCCAAGCCTTGGTGAACACCTACTTGGATTGGGAAGGGTGGTGAGGCTTCGATGGGACTTTGCACTGTGCTCATTACATTGGCATAAAGTAGCTGGATCCTTTGGGCAAGCCATGTTCACAGTGTCTCTCCAGAATGGGGCATGTGGTACCCTGTCAAAGGCCATCTTTAAGTCCTGGAATGCGATATGGAAGGTTTTAATTTTTTCCCTATGTCATTCCATGAGTAGTCGGGTGGCATGGATTGCATCAATGGTTCCATATCCTTTCATGAAGTCACATTGGTTGGGGCTGATGATTACAAGATTTCAGAGGTGATGGTTGAGGATGTACTTGAAGATCTTCATAGCATGACATAGGAGGTGTATGAGACGGTAAGCTCGCAGTCATTAACGTCACCCTTTCCTTTCCAAATAGGTACTGTAATGCTGGTCGTCCGCTTCGGGCACTATCTCTTCATCAATGTTAAACAGAGTCATTAGTAATTCCACATCTTTATGCCCGAGTAATTTCCAGACTTTGATTGGGGTGTCATCCAGGCCAGAAGCCTTCTTCCCATTTTGCATTTGTTTAATCGCTCCCTCTGTCTCTGCGGTGGTGGCTGAAGACTGGGTTGCCAGGGGGAAAAAGTGAATGTGGGGAACTCTTTGTTACTAGTCTTCATGAAGTATTCATTTCATCTGCATGGAATTTATTGTATTTATGCCTCTGGGTGTGTCAAGGTCTTTGTACAGGGTGTTTTATAGCTTAGCTTTTGCTTTGGCCACTGCCCATTTTGCTGAAGTTTTGAGTTGAGTTGGTAGTCTTGGCTGAGGTGGGTTCACCTTCAGGTGTTATATGCCATTTTCTTCTCCTTTAGGACAACTTGGACTTCATTGTTCTACCACCACGTCTGCTTGTCAATACATTTTTCACTGGACTTTGTTTTACTCAGTGTTTCACCAGCAATGTCGTGGATTTGCTGGAACAAACTTTGCCACATAGAATCCGGTGGTAGCTTTGGATCGACAGTGAACGACTGGAGAGTGTCTGTGAATTGATTCTTATGTTCTAGTGGCTTCTGACATTTGATCCACTCGATGCCAACCCAATCCAGTTTGGGTTTCCGTTTGATCTGTGGTTCAAGTCCAAGACAAGAATGCAGTGATGCGCAATGCAGTTTGACAAGATTACCTTTGCATCTACAGTCAGCTTCAGGGCTAGCTTTGGATGAGCTAATAATCGATTTGTGTGGAGAGACCGCCACATGTGTAGGTGATAAGGTGACTGGCTTGTTTTTTGGAAAAGGTGTTGACTACGGCAAAGTTGTGTGCTTCAGCTCGATCCAAGATGTGACAGCCTTTGTCATTCTGTTCTCCATGTCCTTGCCTTCCATGCTGTTGGATATAGCTATCACACGTTGTGCTGAAGTGGCCATTTAAGTCGCCGCCAATGAAGATGTGTTCTTCTATGCTGAATTCTTGTAGATGGCGGTCGATGGAATCCCAGAAAGTTGTTTTTTTTCTCCTCTTCATGGTCTGCAATGCATATGCTGAGATTATTCACAAGGTTGTTGATCCAGATTTGATCTTGATTGACACCAAAGAATTGTTTAAAAGTCCATCCTCATGCCAATGTCATACAGTAATATTGATACTCCTCAATGTTAGGCTATGCAAGATTTAGGGTCACTATCCTATTATTGAAAATAGTAACTATTATTCCTTACAGCGATGTCTCCCGTCTACTGTAATCCAAATGTAATCCTATCACAAAAAAAGTCCAGTAAACTGCATTCAACAAACCTTACAGATGAAGACCCCACTTCCTCTGTGGAAGATTTTGGTGAATCAAAGTGACCATTTACTTATTTTTATCATCTTTCTATGCATGCTGTCCCCCAAATCCTTAGGGGATTGCAGCTCAAACTGTTGTTTTTCATGAACAATGCATCCTTAAACACCCTTTTCTATCTGTAACTTTTAATTACCTACTACACCTCTTTTCTACAAAACTTACTTTTACTTTCATGAAATCCAGTTGCATTGAATAGATTCCCAAATTTCAAGACTGTTTCATTTGCTCAATTCTTCATTTGTTCTTTTTCTTTTCAAGCAAATGTTTTCAATAATTACCATTGGAAAATCAGATTGACGAAGTGCAGGATTGATTCACTTAATGACGTGTTTCCTTCACAGTGATGCCCCCTTCAGCACATGGTGCTACTGAAATGCAAATAAGAAAGTCGCCTGCCGGGATGTTGCCGCACCACAGGAACAAGTGGCAAAAAGCAATAGCTGGCAATTAAGAGCCTGAATACTTTCTTTATACTTGTAAGTATTTTCAGGTGCAGTGATGAGGGGCAGAATATGCCTCTGCATTTCAGAGATGATATGCTTTTGGATTTGTAAAGCCATTCAGACTTTTTCAACAACTGTGAGCCACTTAATAGGCTGCCATCCCTGGTATTAAAATCAGCTCATTAAAGAAAAACAAAATGTATCCAACCAGTTATAGTAAGCTTCGAATAAGTCAATCTAGATTTACAGATTTGTTTGGAAGGAAGCCCTTATTTATATTTTCAATTGCACATTTCCTACTGCTGCCTATCAACTACAAGCTCTTCATCACTTTGAAAACAGTATTTAAAAGAACAAATGCCAATAAATGCAATTACCATGTGCCAGCTGGAGATAAATTTCATGTACCTGACCTTTGCAGGTATCACAGCTACTCCAAGTCATCCACAGTTTGGATGGAAACAGATATCAGTGAGGAAAGGCTGTGGGTACAACAGTGCTGTTAGTGGAATGCTTGTTCAGAAGGTGGGGCCTCACAGGCCGTGGATGCTGGTCAATACTTCACTGCTATCGGGTAAAAGCCCAGTTACATATCTTCTCTCCACAGTCTTCAGGGCAAAAAGTAAGAGCTAATGGAAGTATAATCTGCATGATGAAAAAGTGTGTCTTATCCCTTGGAATAGGTCGAGTCATTAAACCAACAATGGTACCGATGGCAATCTAAGCAATGTCATTTGAATTTTCTTTCTTTATACTCATTTCAGTGTGTGTTCAGACCAAAGTGTGTGTGTATATTTATTTCTTTATTTACTTAGTTATCTATTTATTTGTTTAAAGAGCTTCTGTAAAATGCCAAATGTTCCCCAGGGGACCAATAAATTTCTCTATAAGAAAAATGCAATCATACTGACTAAGAGTCATATTCAAAGAGAATGATTAAGCAAGTTCTATTGAACTGTTAGCTTCATAAGAGTGACACAGAGGAATATAAGAACTCCCTCCACCATGAACCACAGAGAAGCCAACAACTATGTCAGCAACTTCGGACCCTGGCACACCAATACACAAGAGCAAGTGAAGAGGACATACCACCACTGGCCTAGCTCTGGGACATTATCAGAAAGAAGCTCATTATGCTACGCAGGCCAGTGTGTCACAGGAGACAGGACAGAAAGAGAGCTAAGAAGCAGGTTGCATTCAGAGCAAACAACTGTTAGGAGCAATCCCTATGTGCTCCAAAGATTAAATTGGCCATTTCCTCCATAATATTCTAAATGACCCTGTAAGAATGCAGAGTTAGAAAATCACAGAACCCTTACAGACCTGCCAGCTCCAATAGAGGTATTCAGCATGAAGGAACCCAGCTGAAAGGATATAGAAATGATGGTGAAATCTGTCCGATCAAACTGTCCCAGTACCCATTGAAATACCTTATAAAGTATAAAACTGCTGATCGGAGCTCCTCCGATTTCTTTCAACAACCTTGTGGACCATCTGGCATAGGGGGAATGAGGCAGCCTCCCTTCAGAGCCTTTATGGACAACCTCACAGTCACAACAACATCAGTTTCCAGCAGCAGAGGGATCCTCCAGGGTCTGAAGAAGCTCATCACACAGACAGTAAAGAGCATTAAGACAGCTAAATCCAAGATATTAGTGTTAAAAAAAGGCAAAGTGACTATTAGATTCCACTACTCCTTAGATGTCACCCATGACTGCAAAACCATTTAAAAATCTATGAGATGCAGCTGCTGTTCCTGCGAACAATCCAGAAGTTGGAGGCCTGGCTCACTAGTATTGATAAATCAGGACTACCTGGCAGGTTCAATGCCTGGATGTACCAGCACAGTGTCCTGCCCTGATTCCTCTTGGTTCTACTGGTTTATTAGGTGCAAATAACATCAGTTGAAGTGTCAAGTCAAGTCAAGTTGGGGAGCATGCACTGGTGTAGTGCGTTGCCACACCCACTACACGACAAAACAACTCAGGATCCTGGTTTACAACCCCCCAGGCAGATGCACAGTCCAGTCCCACCCTCCGGAAATGACCCTCTATCTGCCACAGCCAGGTGTTACGTGGGCGACCCTTTGGCCTGGTCCAGCCACTCGGGTCCCCAACAATGAGGATCTTAAGAGCCGGATAACCCTCGAAATGCGCCACATGACCATAGTGCCGTAACTGATGCTCCCTCCCAATGCAGGTAATGTGCCTCATTCAGGACTCCATGGCTACAGCAAGTCTCACAGATTCCTCATAAGTAAGGAGAAAACGGTGACAAACCGGAAGCCCCTCCCCATGACAAGTAAGGGATTGGATGGTGTGTGCCGTGTTCCCGTCGGTGATTGGTTAAAGACAGTATGGGCGAATGTCAATCTTGAGCAAGGGGAGGGTCCGGCGAATCCTGGAAGGAGGCTCAAGAGTGCACAGCCGGTGGGTAGGACCGATCTGAAGGTAAGTCCTCCACTGGCTGAAGCTGTATTTATACCTGCAGATCAAGACAAATCGGGGAGAATACTTTGATTAATGCAGATGGTCAAGCAGGTAGAACACGACCTTCGTGTCTGTGTAGACGAGCTGGAGGGGAGGCGGTTGCGCCATGTCAGACGCTACATCAGAAGGCAGAGAGGCACAATGCTGGAATCTTTGGCCGGAGGATCGTGTTGGTACAGGTGAGTAAAACCGGTACCATAAAGGAAAAGGGAGGTGCGAGCGAATCCGTCCCGGTATCATGTGGTTCCGGTGACCCGATAGCTGCATTTCTGATAGTGGAAGTGACGAGAAGAGCTGATCACCAGGAAGGGGTCGAGCCAAGACGCCGGCTGATGAGTGCCGTGGGTCTTAGCGCCCTACTGCCGGAGCCAGCATCAGTCTCGCGTCATTCCACAGGGGCATAGATGGCAAAGGGTCTATTCCTTTCCCGTAGGGAGACCCAAGCCATCAGAATGCCCCAAAGGAAAAGGAAGAATTGAAGGTGGAAAGCCGGTTCTTCCTACAAAATGAGATGTGAGCCTGTGAGCTCACGTAGTGTGACAGGCCCCCCTCTGCAGGGGCAGAGGGAAGCCCCAAAGTCAGTGAGGGCGATTCCAATAGTTAACTCGATGAGAGGGAGTGGGAGATACTGGAGCGGGTGCTGAGGTTTTGGAGACCAGGATGCTGTTCAAAAGGGGGAGCTTGGCCCTATTTCAAAGGGAAAAATGCCAGACAGTGGCATCAGGGCAACGACCCTGCCCCGTGTCTATTTTATTTTTTATTGGTTCAGGCCCTGGGCGACAACCATTTACGCCTGCTTCAGCCAAAGTATACCCTCGCAGGACTGGCTGCTACAGAGGATGGTTCTTCGCTGGCGATGGGGCAGTGTCACTGATTTCTGGGGTCCTTACCTGGCCAGGATGCCTGGAAGGACTGGAAGGAGGGACACATATCTTCCTGGCAATGAGTGGGCAACTACCCTGGATTAGGAGAGGACCATGGGAGAAGAGGAAAAAGATTTTAACTCGTTGGGACCTGTGGCCACCGCCAGGGGGCACCTTAAGCCTCGTGGAACCTGGAAATAGTTACTTCCACCACACTCGACAAGATGGTGCTTCCAGTTCAAAGGGCAGCACTTCTGCCAAACCAGGAAGTTCTGCCAGAAGGACGTCAGGGGACACCTGGAACACATCCGGGCAGGAATAAAAGGGGCCTCCTTCCTACAGCCAAAGAGCTTGAGTTGGGAGTGGGAGCAGGACAAAGCTCCCAGGAGGAGAGGAAAGGCAGCCAAGGACTGAGAGAAAGAAGCCCATATTGTGGTGATTACTGCTGTGTGCATTGTGTGTGGTGTTCGGGACTGTGAACCTGGGTTTTAATATGATTAATAAGCGTGTGCAATTGATAAAGATGTGGTTTATGACTGGTGGTGTCCGGGCGAAACTCACACAAGACAGGAAGCACCAGGACTCTAAAATCTTGGACCTTCGTCCTTTTGCATAACCTCATGACCCCCCATGCTTTCCCAATCTGTCTACTGACTTCACAGGAAGAGTCACCAGAGACATGAATGTCACTGCCAAAGTAAGTAAACCTCTCAACAAGGTCAACACTCTCTCCGCAAACAGACACACTGCTGATGGCTGTGCCCAAGAGATCATTAAAGGCCTGGATCTTGGTTTTTATCCAGGACACTCGCAAGCCCAGACACTCAGACTCTTCACTCAGTCTCTCGAGCGCCTCGATGAGAGCCTCCATTGACTCCGGGAAGATCACAGCATCATCATCAAAGTCAAGATCCGTGAATCTTTCTTCACCAACAGATGCCTAACAGACGCTGGACCCCTCGACTGCCATGCAGCTATCTTCACAGGTGGCTAAGTCTCCCATGTAACCTGAGTAGTACAGGAGGAGGAATATGTTGTAGCTCCCAGTCAGCAGCATAATGAAACAGTTTAAAGTCTCTCATTAAAGAAAAGCACTATAGTGAAGAGACTCCAGGTACCTCAAAGTTTTAACTGTAGACATTAAGGTTCAGACAGAAGGTAAGGGGAGCATCCTCAATAAGTTAGAGATGACAGAGTCTCAACTGAGCCAAAGGGCACTAATGTGATTGGTGACAACTGAATATGCACGGCTAGGTAAGTCCATAAGTGACCAATAAGATAAGGTGCAGGACAAGGAAAGGACCTACTGTATGATTCCTACATGAAAGGGTCTGTATAACATAGGCTCCAATTCAGCTCACAACTCCATGAGGATGGCTCTAGGAAGTCTAAATAGGTTTATAAGCCAGTCATCATCATGAGCCAAAAAGATCATTACAATCCCTAAAAAACCTGCTTCACTTGTCATTGGCAACATCCACCAAAAGAGCTAATGCCAGTTATGCTATACAACACACAGAACACCTTTTTTACAGACAGGTTACGCACTAAAAAGAAATAACATTATGCATGAGCATTAGAAATCATTTAAATCTGCAATGAAATTAGATTCGCTGTTCACTTCATTGTCTAGCCACCTGGAGTTGCTAAAATGGCAACATCAAAAATGTCTTTGTAGGTAGATGCAAAATTTGTCGTAATGTTAAGCCAATTTAAATACCAAATTCATGTTTCATAAATCTTTTGCGTAAGAAATCCAAGGTTAACCATGCTTTATTTATGAGGCCCCTTATACTTAAGAAGCTTCCTCTCATACGCATCTTCCCTGCAGTCTTCCCAGGGCACCATAAATTCTATCATGACCAACTGTTTCGAGGTCTCTAATACAATGTCTATGTCAGGCCACAGTGACGTTGTTACTATGTGAGCTGAATGTGAGTTCCTTGCCCAGAACAATCTTTAATTGTCAGTCTTGTATAGTAGTGAGTAGTATAGTGGTGGTGTTTGCTGACAACTATGGCTGAGGAAACACTATTTGCCACTACTTTTAAGACTTGGTCATGTTGCCAGATATAGCATCCCTCTCTGATGGCTGCTAAGGATCTGTTCTAGTGTTCCATTACTGGAGCAGAGCTAGTAAGATTGGAGGTTTGCTGGTTAAGTAGAACATCATAGAAAACCTGGGGCAGAACTTTACACACTGGCATTCAGCTTTCCAAACATCAAATCATAAGATTTTCCATTTCAGCATGCTCTCCCATCTTGCTCATGACCCCTGCAGTCCTACCATCCTACTGGTACATACTTTTTCCATGCTGTGGAGGCTGGCCCGGACACGTTCATGTCACCCACAAACACGTTTATTTACAATATATATACAGTCACAAGTGCACCACAAACCCCCAAAGTCCCCAAACTCCTGGCCACACAATGCCTTATTTCCTTCAGGCCGCCTCCTTGCCCCTTTCTTCCAGCTCAGTCCACTCCGCTCCCGACTCTCGCCTTGAATGAAGGGAGGCGGCCCCTTTTATTCACACCCAGATGTGCTCCATGTGCTTCCTGGCAATCTCCCACTGACACGCCCCCGTGTGGCGGAAGTGCTGAGGTCCAGGGCTCCAAAGGCATGGGGGCGCCCCCTGGCGGCGACCATGGGCCCCTACAGGGTGGAGCTTCAAAGCTCTGTACCTGTGGCCCCCAAAGGAACCAGGGCGGTCGCCCCCAGATGGTCTGGGGAAGGTGCAAGCCCTCCTCCGGTCCTCCTGGGCGTCCCGGCCGGGTCGCCAAGCCAGCCACCTCTGACAATGCTTATTTGCACCTATACCTATACAAGGTACAGTATGATTCCTTTTCCCTTTCAAATTTTAACATCCGTTGGGTATTTGTCAACTGGCAATTTTCAGTGTGAACTTGCTGACCAGTCAGGAATATTACAGTTACCCTGAGCTGCATCATATATTATGGGATGGTATAATTAAGATGCTAGCCATATAAATGCAAACTCCTTAACATCAGGGTGAGCAAGCTGAGATCAAAAGGCAATTTTCCACAATTGTTGCTTTTCCTTTGTAGTCTGTAGTCCTTAACTGTTCCAATAAAGGCACCATCATTGATTGAGTTTACTTTTATAAACAGCAACATCTCTTAAACCTAACTAGTATTGTTGCATGGCTCAACCCAGGATTCCTTTATTTTATCAAATAGTAGTTTTGGAATCAGACTTAATGTTCATTCTGCATGTGATATTTGGCTTCTTGGTAAGTAACCTTATTGATAGGGTTGCAGTTAAGCTTAGAATATTACAAACAACTTGTATAATCTTTTTTTCAGGTGATAGTAGATACACCACAAGAGAAGTGATGTAATGTAAGGCATTCTCACAATTAGTGTTAGAATGAGCAATAGACTCATTAAAAGGCATTTGGTGGTGTTTGGACTCTGTAGATCCCCACAAAGGTTTGCTGTATTGTGATGGCTTGTGCAGCATTGCACACCATAAGTGCAGAAACATGGATGGCCTTAAGACATCAAAGATGTTTTTGATGATGGATGTTGCAAGTAAAGACTAGTATTGCAACATTTACTCTGAACAATGATTTTATTTTTATAAAGGTTCAACAAAAGTGTTCTTAATATCTCACAGTTCTGTACATATAGCCTGTGTCAATTCTTGCGTTGTACTGGCAGCAGAATGGGCACTGCATGATGGCACATTGCTATTGCTCTTTCCACTCAGTTGCTTCCAATCTATTTTTTTCTTTTCTTTTAGTTGTAACTCCCAGCAAAAAGAATGTTTTTGTGATTCTCTACTAGTCAGTAAAACCTCAAGTTCACATTCTTTTAAGTTTAATTTTCTGGCTTTTTCCCCTCTGTTCGTCCATGGTTTCTAATACAAGGGTAAATGAAGAACACGGGCAAATTTGTATAGTGATTACATTATTAATATTCAAAAAATGTGTTTTTACACAATATACAGTATGGTCACTAACAGGTGGTGATGAGTAAGTGGAGGAAAAGTGTGTGCACACGCAGATAGTTTTAAGTTGATTTGAGACATATAAAGCAACTTGCTTTTATGTATGAGACCCCAGGAGCTATTGGAGCAGAGCAAAGGCTGAGTTGGTGAGTTTGCTACCAGCCAAGTGAAGTAGGATACAGAAGCTTTTCAGGCTGCTGACTTGGGAAAGTAGACTCAAAGCTTGTAATCATTGGAGTTGCAAAAAAGGAGAGCCATCTGAACCATCAAAAAGGCTGCACAAAGAGCCTCTAGACAGCTTTGGTTCAAGATGGGGGATCTGTGGACTAATGCTACTGGGACACAAGTCAGAACCAGATGAGTCACCTGGGCAAGGATGTCTGATGATGAAAGACCAAAACCACCCAATGAACCTAGTTTACACCACTGATGATGCATCCCAGAGAATGACGAGACATCACAGAAATAACAAAATATAAAGCCATACAAATATTAATAACAAAATATCCCTAAATGGTTTCAATTCCAATGCCTTGGGGTCATAGTTTGCACTGATGATCCTTTAAAGGGACAAGGATACAACTGAGCAAGGACTGTCCTGTTTTTTTTAGGCTTGACAAACCTAAATTTCTTTTAAAAGCCTGTAGTACTAGGTTGTTGTACCGTGTTAGCCATTATGAATGTAGAGAAAAGCCAAGCAAAATGACACCTTTTATTGGCTAACTAAAAAGATTACAATATGCAAGCTTTCGAGGCAACTCAGGCCCCTTCTTCAGGCAAGATGTAATACAGAAACTGAAGTTTCCTGTGTTTATATCCACACACTAGGACAAGAAACAACAATGGTAAATTTTTAAATGAAAACTCTTAAATGTAAAAAATTAATAGGTTCATTCAGGCTAAGATTAATTTAACAGGAGATAGAAGAACAGTGTATGGTCAAGATCTTTAGATAAGATAACTGTCCAACAAAGTCCTTTGAAGTTTGTGATGAGTTTTTCAAAACAATGCAGATCTATAGTCAGGTTGTCTGTGTCAGTCTGAGAGATGCAAACAGTCTTCATATCTGGCTATAAAACTCTTGTCTCTGTTCAAGCCATTGTTGTTTCTTGTCCTAGTGTGTGGATATAAACACAGGAAACTCCAGTTTCTGTATTACATCTTGCCTGAAGAAGGAGCCTGAGTTGCCTCGAAAGCTTGCATATTGTAATCTTTTTAGTTAGCCAATAAAAGGTGTCATTTTGCTTGGCTTTTCTCTACTTTTAAAAGCCTATAAGCTGAAATCAAGCTGCACATTTAATTTCAAATAACTACCAGACTCAAAATGATTCTACCCAATAGATTAATAAAGGATAATTTCTTGATGGAAAACTGGTAAAATGGGCAGATTCAGCAGCTGGATAATAAAACTACAACATTGTTAATAAAGATAAGGTAACAGTGTCCCACAGACATCTTTAGGAGCCTTTACTTTGAGCTTGTCAATGTAGGTAGCAGAGAAGTTTAGTCAGTATTCAATATGTCGCTGTATTTAATGGACTTTGCATTCACATACTTATGTAACCTGCTTATGAAATAGTACTCTTTCATAAACAATGTATTATTATTATTATTATTATTATTATATAACAATAACACTGTTTTTTCCTTTTTGTTATACAGTCTTGCTTTGTTTTCACAATTATGCTATATCAGTTAGTGAGGAAAATATTCTTTGCATCTCTTATGAGAAACATAGAGAAAGTTCTTTATTTCCACAGATTTCTAGCAAAAACTCCTAGTTAGACACTAGTTTGTTGTTTTTTTTTTGTATGAAGACAAACATTATGTTAAAGTTACAAAATGTGTTACCACATTCTGGCATCTGAGAAGCTCACAGCCAGTAGATGCCAAACATGCTGGAGCACCACAAATGATGACCTGCTCAACACTGGAAGCACTCAGTAACCTTCTACTCTCAAAATTCTGCGTGCTGCAACAGCACCTGAAGAAGACAACAACTGGAACACCTAGAGCACCTCAGCTAACAAGAGAAAGTTTAGCCTTGTGTGGCTTGTAGGCTTAATAATGATTTCTCTCTATTACAAAAAAAAAAATCCTGGAAAGTAAAAGCAAGGCGATAATACGTGATCTTCTCGGAAGTTCTCGGAAAACATTTAAAAGACCCGCGAGACAAAAGAGATTTGCCATGGAGCGTCTCGTGGGGACGGTAAACATGAGACTTGGTGCCAAGAGATTGTCCCAGAGTTGTCTCACGGGGACATAGAAGACACGTCCTACTTACAAAAGATATCATATAAGAGCACACCCATGAAAAAACACTCAGTCATGTAAAAGCACGTAGCACACACACATCTTGTGCTCTCAGGACATACAGTGCATCCAGAAAATATTCACAGCACATCACTTTTTCTACATTTGTTATGTTACAGCCTTATTCCAAAATGGGTTAAATTCATTTTTTTCCTCAGAATTCTACACACAACACCCAGTAATGACAACGTGAAAAAAGTTTACTTGAGATTTTTGCAAATTTGTTAAAAATAAAAAAATTGAGAAATCACATGTACATAAGTATTCACAGCCTTTGCCATGAAGCTCAAAATTGAGCTCAGGTGCATCCTGTTTCCCCTGATCATCCTTGAGATGTTTCTGCAGCTTCATTGGAGTCCACCAGTGGTAAATTCAGTTGATTGGACAGGATTTGTAAAGGCACACACCTGTCTATATAAGGTCCCATAGTTGACAGTTCATGTCAGAGCACAAACCAAGCATGAAGTCAAAGGAATTGTCTGTAGACCTCCGAGACAGGATTGTCTCAAGGCACAAATGTGGGGAAGGTTACGGAAAAATTTCTGTCTGCTTTGAAGGTCCCAATGAGCACAGTGGCCTCCATCATCCGTAAGTGGAAGAAGTTCGAAACCACCAGGACTCTTCCTAGAACTGGCCGGCCATCTAAACTGAGCAATCGGGGGAGAAGGGCCTTAGTCAGGGAGGTGACCTAGAACCCGATGGTCACTCTGTCAGAGCTCCAGAGGTCCTTTGTGGAGAGAGGAGAACCTTCCAGGAGGAGAACCTTCCAGAAGGACAACCATCTCTGCAGCAATCCACCAATCAGGCCTGTATGGTAGTGGCCAGACAGAAGCCACTCCTTAGTAAAAGGCACATGGCAGCCTGCCTGGAATTTGACAAAAGGCACATGAGACAAAGATTGGACTCTTTGGTGTGAATGCCAGGCGTCACAGTTGGAGGAAACCAGGCACCGCTCATCACCAGGCAAATACCATCCCGACAGTGAAGCATGGTGGCGGCAGCATCATGCTGTGGGATGTTTTAGCGGCAGGAACTGGGAGACTAGTCAGGATAAAGGGAAAAATGACTGCAGCAATGTACAGAGACATCCTGGATGAAAACCTGCACCAGAGCGCTCTTGACCTCAGACTGGGACGACGGTTCATCTTCAGCAGGACAATGATCCTAAGCACACAGCCAAGATATCAAAGGAGTGGCTTCAGGAACACTCTGTGAATGTCCTTGAGTGGCCCAGCCAGAGCCCAGACTTGAATCCGATTGAACATCTCTGGAGAGATCTTAAAATGGCTGTGCACCGACGCTTCCCATCCAACCTGATGGAGCTTGAGAGGTGCTGCAAAGAGCAATGGGCGAAACTGGCCAAGGATGGCTGTGCCAAGATTGTGGCATCATATTCAAAAAGACTTGAGGCTGTAATTGATGCCAAAGGTGCATCAACAAAGTATTGAGCAAAGGCTGTGAATACTTATGTACATGTGATTTCTCAGTTTTTTTATTTTTAATAAATTTGCAAAAACCTTAAGTAAACTTTTTTCACGTTGTCATTATGGGGTGTTGTGTGTAGAAGTCTGACGAAAAAAACTGAATTTAATCCATTTTGGAATAAAGCTGTAGCATAACAAAATGTGAAAAAAATGATGCGCTGTGAATACTTTCTGGCTGCACTGAATAAAGCGTATAAGGACAACACGGAGAATAGAAACCAAAAGGCTTTGGAAAGAAATAAAGGCAGATAGATTATGAAAGCAGTGGAATTCGAAAGGCTCAAACAAACGATGGCGCAATACACATACAGAGAAAGGTACAGAATATGAAAGCAATAAAATTCAAAAGTATTGTAGCGTCCCAGCCAGGTTGAAACCTTTTTGGTTTTAAGTGACAGTTTGGTCCGATTGAGGGAGGGCAGAGTACAGCACGGAAGACTGATAGCGGGGTATTGATTAATGCGGTAAGGGGGGGCGAAACTCGGGGGAGGGGGGTTGGAGAGTGTGCTAGAAAGTTGTGTTTGTGGTTATGAAATCAGCGATGGTTCAAGCAAAACTTTTGTGACACTTTATCATGTCAGTCGCTACAGTATCAAAGAAAAGATCGAATTACTGCAAAACAAAAGGTGATTAATCATCAGAACCAGGTGTAATTGAAAAAATAGCAGGACAAATCGAGGTCAGAAATAAAAGGCAAAGGGTAGACAAAGTCTTCTCGCATTCGCATGATTCAATGCACAAAACATGGATTTATACAATAATGGACCATACGCTATGAGAATCTGTGGTCCCGGAACAGTTAAAGTAACAACAAGTTGAATTTCAAAGAATACACAATTCGGTCAGGTGAATATTGATAATCACGGAGAAGCAATGTAAATTTTAACAGGCAAAAAGAAAGCAAGCAGGGGGCAAAGCCCCCTAGTAATATGGGAGAGAGAGAGGTTAGGACCACACGCTGAGACAGCGCATTGCCGCACCCACCACAAGACAAACCAACTCAGAATACCAGATTAGGACCTAAGCGCAGCCAGGTGTCACTTCTGCACCACATTAGTTCAGGTGGAATAGAACCAGTGTGAGGTTTTTTAATGGTGGCTGGAGTGCCAATTCTGCCACCAACCCCCAGGTTTTTCCCTGCAGGTTGGAGTGCCTACATGCAGGGCTGGATGCAGATTAACGTCATACCCAGGATGGAGCAATTACAGGTTAAGGGCCTTGCGCAAGGGCCCAAAGAAATATAGTCACTTTTGGCATTTGTGGGATTCAAACCGACAACCTTCCAATTGCCAGTGCAAATCCCTAGCCTCAGATCCACCACTCCGCCCTATATTTAATATAAGAAAGTATAAAATTATTGTGTTCTGGTTGTTTTTTTTTATTTTGCCCTTGTTGTGTCTATACATTGCGTACTGAAGCCAGAATGGCCTTTCCATGGTGCATTTTTCAAAACTGAACCAGCTCAAATCTTGGTGCTAATTGCTCCCTGATTCTTCTCTTCACTTCGCTCTTCGCTTTTTATTCCTGTTTCCCGATTGAGGTTCTTTTGCAGATTTACTTTCACCCAGGAAGTAGTCCTCAACAAAATGTTTGAGCAGTTTACTCTGAACAAGAATTCTTGTGACTATACTTTGTATTAGATTACAGGCTGTAATGGATATTGGCTGCATAATCCAGAACCATTTATCATTACCATCAGCCCTCCAAATCTTTTTCCTCCACCCATAGTGGTACTTAGCATCCTTTGGAATGAGACCCATTCTTTTGATATCATCAGACAGGAACCAAATTTACTTCAGTCTCTCTCTTGATCATATCTCCTCTACCTCCATCTTGTAGCACCATTTTGCCCAATCATCATCTGAATTTCAGTACACATGTCCATAACACCTTAGCCTTTTTCTGTTCTGCACAAAAACCTTTCTCCTACACAATAGGTCTTTCTTTTAACACAGCCTTCATCTTCCTCTCCACACATTGACCTGATCATTCTTATCACCATTATTACTAACTTTGCATCATGATCTGCCTTCATGATGATTCTGATTCTGCTCTTCATGCAGTTTTTATAAAAATTTCCCTTGAATTCTAGGGAGACTCCAATGATGAACATTTCCCAAACTTTCTTTCTTACACCAATTACTCTCTCTATCATTGTTGTGCCCACATCCAAACACATCACATACATAACATACTTTGCTATTCTCTCCAAAACAACACCACTGCTAATATCTAAATTTGGACTTACTACCTCAGCATTCTGCACTCCTGTCACTCTTTTTCTACAACAAAGAATGCACTAACTCTAAATACTACCTCTCACAAGTGTACAACATTTATACACCCACTTCTAATAAGTTGTGTATTGAATTGAGTTTCTCCCAACACCTTTATCACACATGGCTATGCACCCACTCTTCCCTTTCATCTACAGTCCTTAACTTGGCCTCTCCTGTATAAAATCTTGAGGTCATTTGCTTTCTAAATAATTTTACACTCCAGTATCTTTTATTCAATTCAGCTTAAATTCTTGCCATAAATATAAGATTATTTGCATACAAGGGTTCCTATGGCAATTCTCCATGCACTTCTCTGGTCACCACCTCCATCACCATTATGAAAAGTAAAGAGACAGAATGAATCCTTAATGAAACCCCATGTTACCTCAAATGTCTCACTGTGGTACTGACAACTGTTTTTGATTCCTCATGCATTGACATCACCACAGTCACTAACCATTAATTTATGCATAACTTTCTCAATGTCCATATCACCATATCTTGCAGCCTCTTGTCAGATGTCTTCTACAGATCAACAGATTTTTACGCCTCTTCTTTCCCTTTCACCAGATGCTTTCATTCTTCTGTACTGTTGTTCTCTACTCAGACATGAAACCAAACTGCATTTTGTTAGATTCCTTATTCTTTTCTCTGCCACTCTCACATTACTTGCTCCTTATGCTTGATTATTCTATATGACCCACACTCTACTGGGTGACTCTTCATTGGTCACTGGAAATGTGCACACCCCTTTTCCAGTCTTCAGGAATCCACCTTACACACACAATCTTTGATATTATCATATCATACAAAATCTGAAGAGAGGGTCTATACACTACTGTTAAAAGCATGTTCATCATTAGGGCATACCAGATTATCTGGAGAATACAGATTTAATTTCCACTTTGTGTCTGATGTTACAGACCATGAGGTTAGTCTTATGCTCTTTGTCCATTTTTATTTTTATATTTCATTAAAATGTACTGCTCCACACTACACAGCCTTAACACCACAATGTGTTTATAGTCCAGCTTGTTCCAGACACTTTTAAACATTTTCTGCTCATTCAAGTGCATCCCATTTACTTCTAGGGATTAAATCTTCGCTGTGAAATTCTAAACTTTTCTGTATTATTGTGATATTCCCCTCTTCTTAACTTTTACTAAGTTTCTTCAAGGATAAGTGTACCAGGTTGGTTTGCTGTCGCTCCTTAAGATTAACACACACATACATAGATATTCGCATACACACAGACCCTAACCACAAAAGTACTGTATGGAAGACGTATACACATGCACGTTATTCCTTAGTACTTTAATCGACACAAGTACCATATGAATAACACATGCACAGTCCGCTTTCCCGAGTAATCCAAGAGACTTACTAATCACAAGCACAAACAATGTACGATGTCTTAGATATATCTCAAACGTAAATATTACTTTTGGTCTCTAAGAATATATTTAAACATACAAAGGTTCAACATCCTTGGCTATTGCCCATTTATCAAACAATAGCCCATTTCTCAGCTGATAAACATTTCAGCTTGGATCATAAGGCACTTCCTTTCTGCTCCAGGTGCTCTAAACAATTTACCTTATCACCTCAATCACTCTAGATATGAAGACAAAGAATAGAAAGTTAAAAGCCATGGTACAGAGGTGTGAAAAACTATTTGCCCCCTTCCTGATTTCTTATTCTTTTGCATGTTTGTCACACAAAATGTTTCTGATCATCAAACACATTTAACCATTAGTCAAATATAACACAAGTAAACACAAAATGCAGTTTTTAAATGATGGTTTTATTATTTAGGAGAAAAAACCCAAATCTACATGGCCCTGTGTGAAAAAGTAATTGCCCCCTGAACCTAATAACTGGTTGGGCCACCCTTAGCAGCAATAACTGCAATCAAGCGTTTGCAAAAACTTGCAATGAGTCTTTTACAGCGCTCTGAATTTGAATTGGAATTTTGGCCCACTCATCTTTGCAGAATTGTTGTAATTCAGCTTTATTTAAGGGTTTTCTAGCATGAACCGCCTTTTTAAGGTCATGCCATATCATCTCAATTGGATTCAGGTCAGGACTTTGACTAGGCCAAGCACAGTCCTTCACCAGCAAATTTAACTCCATTACAGCTTTTTTAACTCTGTTACAAAGTGATCCAATGTCTCGTTTATACCCCGCGTCTTCTCATTAAACTTGTATCTCATTAATATTGTATTCGTCGTAGGCATGACAAATGGCAGCGTGTCTATAAACTTAATTTAAAATTATGGTTTACACCGTGCTTTGTTTCCGCAGTAGCTGCACCTATGCTTGTATGCATCACTCGCTTCATATTCTTTTGCTGTCTTTTTAATTGTGCTCTTTGGAGCTCTTCCTTGTTCTCTGTGTACTGCATTCACAGTCAGTTCACGTGAGCCTCTTGGAGTACAAGCATAGAAGGTTCTCAGCTGTACTTGTGGTAGTTCGTGCGATCTTGCGATGTCCACGGCTTTATTTAATGTTAGCTAAGACCTGGCACTTAAAAGTTTCTCTCGCACTTTCGCTGAGTTTGTGCCAAACACTAGTCCATCCATAGCTATCTCATCTTCGTTTGCATAAGCACATTCCTTGACCCGCGAATATTTAGCGGTAGCATGTCTATTGGATTGCTGCTGACAGACAGCCTTTTATGGGCAGGCATTCAATTACGTGGGAGACGTAATGATGCGGGATGCAACTTCGCCTCACACGGCTACCGAGCTGCAGGCTATGGCCGTATATATGTACGAAAGAAGGTTCCAGTTATGACTGTTACGCATAGAATTTTGAAATTAAACCTGCCTAATTTTTGTAAGTAAGCTGTAAGGGATGAGCCTGCCAAATTTCAGCCTTCTACCTACATGGGAAGTTGGAGAATTAGTGATGAGTCAGTGAGTCAGTGAGTCAGTCAGTCAGTGAGGGCTTTGCCTTTTATTGGTATAGATAATCATACCAGTAGAGAAAAGTATAAAATATAGAAAGACTTGGATAGAAAAGTCTGCATATATATAGTCTTTATAAAAAGCTTATGGAAAGTTAAAGATGTCAAAGATGAATGTTCCAGGGAGGCACTGATTTATCATTCGATAATCATGACAATCAGATGAAAATGGTCAAATGTTGCAGGTGCTCTCTCCTGACATCACTGTCTTCTCATTGTTTAGTCCGTCATATTTATTTTAAATTTTTATTTTATTTATTTTAAAATTCCATGTGAGTTTTACAACACGTGATTGATACATACACCTGATATGATGAATGAATTTGCTCATATTCTGTAATCTGTTTGAGTATGTCCGTTTTCCAAACAATAAAGTTTTTGATGTTTTAACATTAGAATCCTTGAAGCCTATGAAAAAACTCGTAATGCCGGGCCGCCTTAAATTCCTTTGCACCTCTTCAAAATTGTCTTTGTTTTGCAAATGTGTCAATCAGCACAAGCAGCAAGCAGCCAGCCATCCCATCCCCCAACAACGCAGTTGAAGTCGGACACAAAGTTCTCCCAGCTCTGTCTGTTTATCTGGGTGTGAGGTGTCTGGAGTTGTACCAGATAAATAATATACCATTATTTGAAATACATACATTCCATGTGTGTTCTGTCTCTACAATGCTCTGTGTAAATGTAGGATGACAGGAAATGAGAGGCAAGAAATGTTGAACACATAACTAAAACAGAAACTTTTTTAATGCAATAGTAATAATGACAAAATGCTGACATGAAGTGTATAATGTATGAAGACTGAAGTCAAAATATCAAATAGACACTTTCCCAAAAGATATAACAAAACAAATGCACTTTTATTCAAGTATATAACCAAAGAAAAAGAAATCATTCAATTTACATGTTGCTGTCAATGAGTAAAAACCTAAGCCCAGATATCATAAAGTTGAAACCTGTGCTTGGCTGGTGCAGAGGTAAGAGCTGCTGCCTCATAATCAAGAGGTTGTGGGTTCATGCTCTGTCTCTCCCTGTTTTGAGTAGTGAGGTACTATTATTATTACTATTACATAATAAAAACTTATATTTGATTTGAGTAACACCCGGTGTAAATTTTTGCTATTTCTTTATTGTTTTATTCTCTCAGTAGCGTTCACGTGGAACAACGATCTTACCCCTCTCTCTCTGAGTTTATGGCGTTTATCTACGAAGGACTTTAAGGTGACCCAGCATTATGACTTTTTTTGTAGGTTTCAGGGATTTTTGTGTTAAGAACCTTAATGTTCCAACCTGTTAAATGGTTTGTCAATTTCTAGTCCCACGACATCTCTTTCTTTTCACAGGTTATAAAGTAATCAATGCATCAACATGAATCTGCATTTCTTCCTTTCCTAAGCTGTAAACCAATTTAGTCCTAGGTGCCAATCTCTTCACAGGAGATAAAATTAGAAATACAGCTTAAGGCACCTCCTGGATGCTCCGTTTAAACAGATATCACTGGTACAATTCAGGAAAACAGGATGCTTTGATTTCCTGTCTTCTTAAGTGTTAAATTTATCCTGTCCATTTTAGCAAAATATTTGTTTTAAAGTGAAACAGTTTGTTAACTGTCCTTGTAAGATTAAATTCATTTTTGTTAATGTGAGCAAAAAATAAAATATAAATATAACATTTAAAATCCATGACACTACACTTTCTCAGGTATCTATTTTCATGTAAAGCTCATCTGCTGATATCTACTAAAACAGCATTTGGTCCAGGAGTCAGATTTATAAAACATGCACCTGCACAAAAAGAGGCTCCAAATGTGTTAATGCAGCTTTTCACGTAAATATCAGGATTTACAAAAGAAAAGCATGCATATAGTTACAGAAACTCTGACCCAACTATGTGCAACATTCAAAAGAAAATGGGGAAATGATGACACCCTTAATAAAGTAGGGAAATATAGCCAAACCAGCTAAATGATGTCTCACGTGCATAATAATTCATATCACTGAGCCATTATTAGAATGTGAGTTGACATGAGAAACATATTACACCTCAAAGTAATGAATATTATGTGCTGACTATTTTTTAGTTCCCTTTTAATAGGGTCAATACTGTGTATTTGCAATGCAGATTTTTTTGTTTACTTCGGGTACCTGCTGTCACTTCTCAGGGAACTGACTGACAGCTGAGCAGTATCTCAGCCAATCTTCACTCCATCTTGCCCATTGTGTTGTAAGCCGTTAAGCAGTCAATGAGGGGCTACATTCAGCTTTTGTATGCTGTGGGTATACATACATAGAACATAACAGGTTTTTGCTGAAATAAAAAGTCAGTCAGTGTTTGTAGCAGTGTCCTGTTCTCCTAATGTAATACGAGCACTTTACT
Source organism: Polypterus senegalus (assembly GCF_016835505.1). NCBI lineage: Eukaryota > Metazoa > Chordata > Cladistia > Polypteriformes > Polypteridae > Polypterus > Polypterus senegalus. The sequence goes on from NW_024378984.1 coordinate 31,600, forward strand.
GCAATCATATTGCAATAAGGGCACCTAGCGAGAATGAAGATGCTTTTCTTAACCATTAGCAGTGACATTGTATTAAAGCGCAAGCCATCTGTTATGCCAGTGGTTCTCAATCTCAACCCTAGGGGGGCACGAAGTAACAAAAAGGGGGGCGCAAACATGTGAAAAAAAGAAAACAAGAATAAAAAATATTGAAACCAAAAAAAGTTAACTTAAACTATATTCTGATACTAGAAAAATAAATATAGAGCTAGATAAATGTCAATAAAAGTTAAGTAGGTATGATAAAATATGCATTTATGATATACTGTATCATTAATTAAAAAAGAACAAATTGGTATTAGTGGGCTCCTTTCAAAAAAACATTAGGGGGGTGCGATTAAAACTGTTATGAAAACTCGGGTCACAAATACTTAAAGGCTGAGAAATGGTGTGTTATGCTAAGACTGACAAACGTCATGACTTGGTGGCTTGAGTCAACCTGTGATTAATTTCATTTGAGGTAAGTAGATTTGGCAGACATTATAGTGCTATATGTGGTTGCTGCCTGACTTGAAAGGTAATTGGCTGAGCCCTCAGTTTTTCATATGGTCTATCACATTCACTGTAATAGCAATAATTTCATTACATGTGCCAAATGATAGTGCATTGCCATTCTGACATTCAGATCATTGAAGAGAAGTGTTACAATGCCCTGTATGCTCTAGTAGGATGCGCCAGGAAGGAGGCTACTTTACCAGTCAGTTCGGCAGCATAACAACTGCATGTGTACGGTTGTTTCAGGGCAGAAACTAGGTGTGCTCACATATGCACATTTACAAGATGACTGTAATTTAGAAAGGTAAATTATGTAATAATGTGGATGCAGTAGGTTTTATAAATCAAATATATTTTTTGTGTGTATGTGTTTTTTTTTTTTTTTGCTGTACGCATATTTTCACATTTGAATTCATGCAAAGTTTTATAAATGAAACCCTAGGTCTTGTTCTTGAATGTTATATCAGTCTCCTGCTTGAAGTGCTTTGATGCTTCATTGTAAATCTGCATTACAACTGTTTAATCAAACAAAAAGTCTGTCCAATGTTTTCTATACAGAAAGTCACAGCTGTTTATTCCTTAGAATGTTATGTAGCTCCATAAGGACTGCTCTTCCTACTTCACATAACTTGATAGACTGCAAAAGTAGAGGAAACGGAATCAAGGTAAATAATTCTATTGGGTAAGCTGACCACCATTATCTTCCACTCAAAATACAGTAATGCTTGGACCTACTTTGGTTAGTTGCAAGACATATAACTATTTTGTTTAGTCTTTAAAAGACTTCCGATAACAACAGAATATGGGCCATAGTGCATCTGTTAGTCACTGCATAACAAGACCTTAACAAAGATTTGTTCGTATTAAATAATAATATGTACTTAACAAATGCACTACAGCAAATCCTTAAATCCCCTATGCTAAAGTGTTACCAAAACATTTTATGAAAGATTCAATCCACTTAAAAAGTAACACGTTTTGTGTTAAGTGTACAGGTGATGAACAAAAAGTTACTTAACATGGTGTTCAGCCAAAATGATAGCTTGTTTATATCATAGTATAAATTATCCTGTGCAGGTGTATGAAATTCTACAGAATACATATGGCACCATTCTTCCTTTTGTATGAAGTTGTAAAATGTTGTCAAAGATCACAATTTCCGCATTTTCTATT
>NW_024378985.1:0-14410 GCF_016835505.1 Polypterus senegalus
TGCAGCATTTGACACCATTGACTATTCTATTTTACTGCACAGGCTAGAAAACAATGTTGGGCTTACAGGCCCCGTGCTCGCTTGGTTTAGTTCTTATTTATCAAATCGATTCCAATATGTACAGAAATGTGCTGACAGTACTCCATCATTATACACAGAAGTTCAATATGGTGTCTCGCAGGGCTCAGTACTGGGACCTTTACTGTTTTCACTTTACATGCTTCCACTGGGATCTCTCATTAGGAAACATAATGTTAATTTTCACTCGTATGCAGATGACACCCAGTTATACCTTTCATTTAAATCAAATGAAGTTTCTCCGATGTTGTCTTTAATTAGTTGTGTTAGTGAATTAAAGGAGTGGATGAATGAGAACTACTTGTCTTTAAATACAGATAAAACAGAGATGTTAATTGTTGGAGGGAATGACGCTGATCACAGCAATATTCTGTCATCATTTAACTCCGTTGGAATCCCAATTAATTTTACTGAATCAGCCCGCATTCTAGGAGTTCTCTTTGATTCTAGCATGTCATTTAAAGCACATATTACAAAGTTGTCCAAAACATGTTTCTTCCATCTTAAAAATATTAGGAAATTAAGGCGCTTTCTAAATAAACAGGATTGTGAGAAATTAATTCATGCATTTATCTCTAGTAGGATTGACTACTGCAATGCGGTGTTCACTGGCTGCTCAAACTGTTCTTTATACAGCCTCCAGTTCCAAAATGCGGCTGCAAGAATTATTACAAGAACAAGAAAATATGAACACATAACTCCAGTTCTTAAATCCTTACACTGGCTCCCAGTTAAGTTTAGGGCAGATTTCAAAATCCTTCTTTTAACATATAAAGCATTAAATGGCCAAGGTCCAGCTTACTTGTCTGAACTTATCATGACTTACAAAACTGAGCGCACATTAAGATCTCAAGATGCTGGTCTGCTTATGATTCCAAGGATTAATAAAATAACAGTGGGAGGTCAAGCTTTTAGTTACAGGGCCCCTAAATTGTGGAATGGTCTTCCTGCTTATATAAGAGATGCCCCCTCGGTCTCAGCCTTTAAATCTTGGCTGAAGGCTCACTACTTCAGTTTAGCATATCCTGACTAGAGCTGCTGATTAACTGTACAGACTGCATCTCTGTTGTTTAGTCATTAGCACTAAAACATAAGTAACATGATTGTTCTAATTTGTTACTAACCCTCACCTATTCTGTTTCTGTTCTCAGTACTCAAATGTGGCAATTGGTGCCACGGCCCACCTGCCAAGTTGTTTGCCTGCCTATGGTAAAGTCATCCCTGATGGAGGATCACAGGAATCATGGGAAAGAGGGGTCCTTTCATTGGATTGGCTGGCCGAGCAACGTTTCAGCCGTGGAACGGCCAAATGGGGAGGCAGCTTGATGGATGAGGTCTCCAGGACTCTAAAAATATACAAATCTTATTATGTGATATCATCTACAGTTAAATCCTGCTCCGTGCTTCTAAAATTTGTATTATTATGCTGTATTAAGGATTTGTTCTGTTCTGTGTATTGTATTGTATTGTATTGACCCCCTTCTTTTGACACCCACTGCACGCCCAACCTACCTGGAAAGGGGTCTCTCTTTGAACTGCCTTTCCCAAGGTTTCTTCCATTTTTCCCTACAAGGTTTTTTTTGGGAGTTTTTCCTTGTCTTCTTAGAGAGTCAAGGCTGGGGGGCTGTCAAGAGGCAGGCAGAGCCTGTTAAAGCCCATTGTGGCACTTCCTGTGTGATTTTGGGCTATACAAAAATAAACTGTATTGTATTGTATTATTTTACCATATTTAGGAATTAGGACAGTTCTGACATTATCTGTAAATCCATCTTAGAAAGAAAAGGTAAAACCAATATACTTAGTATTAGCTTTATTTGAACCTGGGAATCACGGGGAGCCATGTTTGTGAAGCAGAGGTTACTCTCTTAATGGTATTGTTATGTTCTTGAGTGGTATTTTGCTGCTTATTGCCAATTTTCTAATTAGTTATTACTAGAGTTGCTGTCAAACAAGTGTACATCCAAGTTCTGGAACCATGGACATCTTTAACTACAGATTTTGATTCTCTTCTTGATGACAATGTAGATAATGAAATACTTAACCAGAAGAAACTCCTTGAGTGCTAGTAACTGCTCCCCAGGGAGGTGACCCTCTATGGTGCGCAAAGTACCTGGGTTGAAGAAATAATTATTATTTTACTGGAAATATATTTCTCCAAGCGAAGAAAAAGCCCTTATTATGGACAATTGTTTTATTATTTTAGGCCTTCTGTATTATTTTGTAACCATCATGGATTATGTTATATTCCCTTGTTATTCAATTTTATCTGCACTTATGATTGATTATGCATACTTTTTGACTGTTAGGGTAGGGCCAGGAAGTCTTTTACTCCTCTTTGTTGATTGATGGAGGAGATGTTTGGCTCCTGTGCCACCAGAGGAGGGGTACGGGTGTTGAAGATTGGGAAGAACTGTGAGGGGTCCGTATTGGGTTTCAAGGAAGAATTGAACCGACATCCCCTACCTTTCTTTTGGAATCAGGTTCGGTGGTGAGGCTTGATTAAGCCTCAGAAGGAAGAATGTAGAAGGAAAATTTTTTATATTAGCATAAAAATAGCAAATTACCATAAAGAGTCATAAAAGGTAATTAAAAGCTTCTAAAACATTAGATTAAGCATACATTTGAATGTTTAGCAAATAAGATAGGTCAAGCAAATAGTTAACTAAAAAATCAGTCATATTGCATTATTTTTTCAATCTTGAAGCAGGATTGTAAGAACAGAAAAAGAACAAAAAATGACACACAGAAACCAGCTTAGAACAGGATAAGAGATTGAGAACACCTGTGTCCAAGGCTGGGAAGTTAAGGAAATAATACCACAGATAGAAAATGACTATGGTAGGCACGTAAAGAAACCAGCTGGGTTGATACATCAGCAGAAAGGCAACAAAAGACTTTTGCTGGAAGCAAGGTCACACTGATGTAATGCATGAATGAATAATTAGTATATTCAGGCATTAGCGATAAATATAGAAGAATATATTAGAAATTAACTTTAACATATAAATTAAAACAAGTCAGGACTACCACACAATGATTAAATAAAAGCATATACCATATTTCTTTTTAATTAAAGCTTAGCTTTGGGCATCAGACAACCCGGCTCAAGTCCGAGAAAGAGGAAGTGATGAGAGGAAAGCCCATATAAGGAAGATGAATGTCTGTACCGGCATTGGCCAGTGAAAGAAATGAGCAAAACAGAAACTAGAAATAAACAATAGACAGTGAAATACCAGGGGCCCAGCTGCAGGGAGAAGAGAAATTGGCCGGACAGGAGAAGAAGGGAGTCAGAGGAGAACAGCAAATGAGCTAATTGAACAAGGTCAAAAGTGATAAGAAGATTGCTGCAATGTTTAGGGCTCAGCTCAATTTGGCCATATTGGGTTGAGTCCTTGTTATTTTTTGTGTTTTTTATTGTAATAAACCTTTAAAACTCTGTCTGTCTATCCTGAGTCCTAATAGTCTTAATTTTCAGGAAAAAAGCCTTCTGGTGAAGAATTTTTTGCCACGACACTAGTGAGTGAGTGTTTTTCAAAGTGCACTTCAACATCTCATACTCACTTTTGAAATCCCCATTGACTTGCATTGGGCCAAAACTGAAGTTGAGTGAAACTCAATGAGTCTTAACTGCTATGTTGTGAAACCACTTGAAACACATCTGCGACATAGTTTTTACAGAAATGAACTGTTTTGAGCAGTTTCCTGGTGGAAAACAAGCCGTCACACATGTGTACACAAAGTGATTTTCAGGCCCTGAAACGCGTTATGGTGAATTCAAGTTACCTTCAAATCTAACTCTGTGGAAAGTCAAAATACTCTGGTAAAAGCAGTTCTAATGATGAATTCCCAGTACCCTTATGTTTAAGAACTGTTTGGATGGTTTCCCAACTGTTTTTCAAAGTGCACTTCAACATCTCATACTCACTTTTTGAAATCCCCATTGACTTGCATTGGGCCAAAACTGAAGTTGAGTGAAACTCAATGAGTCTTAACTGCTATGTTGTGAAACCACTTGAAACACATCTGCGACATAGTTTTTTACAGAAATGAACTGTTTTGAGCAGTTTCCTGGTGGAAAACTAGCCGTCACACATGTGTACACAAAGTGATTTTCAGGCCCTGAAACGCGTTATGGTGAATTCAAGTTACCTTCAAATCTAACTCTGTGGAAAGTCAAAATACTCTGGTAAAAGCAGTTCTAAATGATGAATTCCCCAGTACCCTTATGTTTAAGAACTGTTTGGATGGTTTCCCAACTGTTTTTCAAAGTGCACTTCAACATCTCATACTCACTTTTGAAATCCCCATTGACTTGCATTGGGCCAAAACTGAAGTTGAGTGAAACTCAATGAGTCTTAACTGCTATGTTGTGAAACCACTTGAAACACATCTGCGACATAGTTTTTACAGAAATGAACTGTTTTGAGCAGTTTCCTGGTGGAAAACAAGCCGTCACACATGTGTACACAAAGTGATTTTCAGGCCCTGAAACGCGTTATGGTGAATTCAAGTTACCTTCAAATCTAACTCTGTGGAAAGTCAAAATACTCTGGTAAAAGCAGTTCTAAATGATGAATTCCCAGTACCCTTATGTTTAAGAACTGTTTGGATGGTTTCCCAACTGTTTTTCAAAGTGCACTTCAACATCTCATACTCACTTTTTGAAATCCCCATTGACTTGCATTGGGCCAAAACTGAAGTTGAGTGAAACTCAATGAGTCTTAACTGCTATGTTGTGAAACCACTTGAAACACATCTGCGACATAGTTTTTTACAGAAATGAACTGTTTTGAGCAGTTTCCTGGTGGAAAACTAGCCGTCACACATGTGTACACAAAGTGATTTTCAGGCCCTGAAACGCGTTATGGTGAATTCAAGTTACCTTCAAATCTAACTCTGTGGAAAGTCAAAATACTCTGGTAAAAGCAGTTCTAAATGATGAATTCCCCAGTACCCTTATGTTTAAGAACTGTTTGGATGGTTTCCCAACTGTTTTCAAAGTGCACTTCAACATCTCATACTCACTTTTGAAATCCCCATTGACTTGCATTGGGCCAAAACTGAAGTTGAGTGAAACTCAATGAGTCTTAACTGCTATGTTGTGAAACCACTTGAAACACATCTGCGACATAGTTTTTTACAGAAATGAACTGTTTTGAGCAGTTTCCTGGTGGAAAACTAGCCGTCACACATGTGTACACAAAGTGATTTTCAGGCCCTGAAACGCGTTATGGTGAATTCAAGTTACCTTCAAATCTAACTCTGTGGAAAGTCAAAATACTCTGGTAAAAGCAGTTCTAAATGATGAATTCCCAGTACCCTTATGTTTAAGAACTGTTTGGATGGTTTCCCAACTGTTTTTCAAAGTGCACTTCAACATCTCATACTCACTTTTTGAAATCCCCATTGACTTGCATTGGGCCAAAACTGAAGTTGAGTGAAACTCAATGAGTCTTAACTGCTATGTTGTGAAACCACTTGAAACACATCTGCGACATAGTTTTTTACAGAAATGAACTGTTTTGAGCAGTTTCCTGGTGGAAAACTAGCCGTCACACATGTGTACACAAAGTGATTTTCAGGCCCTGAAACGCGTTATGGTGAATTCAAGTTACCTTCAAATCTAACTCTGTGGAAAGTCAAAATACTCTGGTAAAAGCAGTTCTAAATGATGAATTCCCCAGTACCCTTATGTTTAAGAACTGTTTGGATGGTTTCCCAACTGTTTTTCAAAGTGCACTTCAACATCTCATACTCACTTTTGAAATCCCCATTGACTTGCATTGGGCCAAAACTGAAGTTGAGTGAAACTCAATGAGTCTTAACTGCTATGTTGTGAAACCACTTGAAACACATCTGCGACATAGTTTTTTACAGAAATGAACTGTTTTGAGCAGTTTCCTGGTGGAAAACAAGCCGTCACACATGTGTACACAAAGTGATTTTCAGGCCCTGAAACGCGTTATGGTGAATTCAAGTTACCTTCAAATCTAACTCTGTGGAAAGTCAAAATACTCTGGTAAAAGCAGTTCTAAATGATGAATTCCCCAGTACCCTTATGTTTAAGAACTGTTTGGATGGTTTCCCAACTGTTTTTCAAAGTGCACTTCAACATCTCATACTCACTTTTTGAAATCCCCATTGACTTGCATTGGGCCAAAACTGAAGTTGAGTGAAACTCAATGAGTCTTAACTGCTATGTTGTGAAACCACTTGAAACACATCTGCGACATAGTTTTTACAGAAATGAACTGTTTTGAGCAGTTTCCTGGTGGAAAACTAGCCGTCACACATGTGTACACAAAGTGATTTTCAGGCCCTGAAGCGCGTTATGGTGAATTCAAGTTACCTTCAAATCTAACTCTGTGGAAAGTCAAAATACTCTGGTAAAAGCAGTTCTAAATGATGAATTCCCCAGTACCCTTATGTTTAAGAACTGTTTGGATGGTTTCCCAACTGTTTTTCAAAGTGCACTTCAACATCTCATACTCACTTTTGAAATCCCCATTGACTTGCATTGGGCCAAAACTGAAGTTGAGTGAAACTCAATGAGTCTTAACTGCTATGTTGTGAAACCACTTGAAACACATCTGCGACATAGTTTTTTACAGAAATGAACTGTTTTGAGCAGTTTCCTGGTGGAAAACTAGCCGTCACACATGTGTACACAAAGTGATTTTCAGGCCCTGAAACGCGTTATGGTGAATTCAAGTTACCTTCAAATCTAACTCTGTGGAAAGTCAAAATACTCTGGTAAAAGCAGTTCTAAATGATGAATTCCCCAGTACCCTTATGTTTAAGAACTGTTTGGATGGTTTCCCAACTGTTTTTCAAAGTGCACTTCAACATCTCATACTCACTTTTTGAAATCCCCATTGACTTGCATTGGGCCAAAACTGAAGTTGAGTGAAACTCAATGAGTCTTAACTGCTATGTTGTGAAACCACTTGAAACACATCTGCGACATAGTTTTTTACAGAAATGAACTGTTTTGAGCAGTTTCCTGGTGGAAAACTAGCCGTCACACATGTGTACACAAAGTGATTTTCAGGCCCTGAAGCGCGTTATGGTGAATTCAAGTTACCTTCAAATCTAACTCTGTGGAAAGTCAAAATACTCTGGTAAAAGCAGTTCTAAATGATGAATTCCCCAGTACCCTTATGTTTAAGAACTGTTTGGATGGTTTCCCAACTGTTTTTCAAAGTGCACTTCAACATCTCATACTCACTTTTGAAATCCCCATTGACTTGCATTGGGCCAAAACTGAAGTTGAGTGAAACTCAATGAGTCTTAACTGCTATGTTGTGAAACCACTTGAAACACATCTGCGACATAGTTTTTTACAGAAATGAACTGTTTTGAGCAGTTTCCTGGTGGAAAACAAGCCGTCACATGTGTACACAAAGTGATTTTCAGGCCCTGAAACGCGTTATGGTGAATTCAAGTTACCTTCAAATCTAACTCTGTGGAAAGTCAAAATACTCTGGTAAAAGCAGTTCTAAATGATGAATTCCCCAGTACCCTTATGTTTAAGAACTGTTTGGATGGTTTCCCAACTGTTTTCAAAGTGCACTTCAACATCTCATACTCACTTTTGAAATCCCCATTGACTTGCATTGGGCCAAAACTGAAGTTGAGTGAAACTCAATGAGTCTTAACTGCTATGTTGTGAAACCACTTGAAACACATCTGCGACATAGTTTTTACAGAAATGAACTGTTTTGAGCAGTTTCCTGGTGGAAAACAAGCCGTCACACATGTGTACACAAAGTGATTTTCAGGCCCTGAAGCGCGTTATGGTGAATTCAAGTTACCTTCAAATCTAACTCTGTGGAAAGTCAAAATACTCTGGTAAAAGCAGTTCTAAATGATGAATTCCCCAGTACCCTTATGTTTAAGAACTGTTTGGATGGTTTCCCAACTGTTTTTCAAAGTGCACTTCAACATCTCATACTCACTTTTGAAATCCCCATTGACTTGCATTGGGCCAAAACTGAAGTTGAGTGAAACTCAATGAGTCTTAACTGCTATGTTGTGAAACCACTTGAAACACATCTGCGACATAGTTTTTTACAGAAATGAACTGTTTTGAGCAGTTTCCTGGTGGAAAACAAGCCGTCACACATGTGTACACAAAGTGATTTTCAGGCCCTGAAACGCGTTATGGTGAATTCAAGTTACCTTCAAATCTAACTCTGTGGAAAGTCAAAATACTCTGGTAAAAGCAGTTCTAAATGATGAATTCCCCAGTACCCTTATGTTTAAGAACTGTTTGGATGGTTTCCCAACTGTTTTTCAAAGTGCACTTCAACATCTCATACTCACTTTTGAAATCCCCATTGACTTGCATTGGGCCAAAACTGAAGTTGAGTGAAACTCAATGAGTCTTAACTGCTATGTTGTGAAACCACTTGAAACACATCTGCGACATAGTTTTTACAGAAATGAACTGTTTTGAGCAGTTTCCTGGTGGAAAACAAGCCGTCACACATGTGTACACAAAGTGATTTTCAGGCCCTGAAACGCGTTATGGTGAATTCAAGTTACCTTCAAATCTAACTCTGTGGAAAGTCAAAATACTCTGGTAAAAGCAGTTCTAAATGATGAATTCCCCAGTACCCTTATGTTTAAGAACTGTTTGGATGGTTTCCCAACTGTTTTTCAAAGTGCACTTCAACATCTCATACTCACTTTTGAAATCCCCAATGACTTGCATTGGGCCAAAACTGAAGTTGAGTGAAACTCAATGAGTCTTAACTGCTATGTTGTGAAACCACTTGAAACACATCTGCGACATAGTTTTTTACAGAAATGAACTGTTTTGAGCAGTTTCCTGGTGGAAAACAAGCCGTCACACATGTGTACACAAAGTGATTTTCAGGCCCTGAAAAGCGTTATGGTGAATTCAAGTTACCTTCAAATCTAACTCTGTGGAAAGTCAAAATACTCTGGTAAAAGCAGTTCTAAATGATGAATTCCCCAGTACCCTTATGTTTAAGAACTGTTTGGATGGTTTCCCAACTGTTTTTCAAAGTGCACTTCAACATCTCATACTCACTTTTGAAATCCCCATTGACTTGCATTGGGCCAAAACTGAAGTTGAGTGAAACTCAATGAGTCTTAACTGCTATGTTGTGAAACCACTTGAAACACATCTGCGACATAGTTTTTTACAGAAATGAACTGTTTTGAGCAGTTTCCTGGTGGAAAACAAGCCGTCACACATGTGTACACAAAGTGATTTTCAGGCCCTGAAACGCGTTATGGTGAATTCAAGTTACCTTCAAATCTAACTCTGTGGAAAGTCAAAATACTCTGGTAAAAGCAGTTCTAAATGATGAATTCCCCAGTACCCTTATGTTTAAGAACTGTTTGGATGGTTTCCCAACTGTTTTTCAAAGTGCACTTCAACATCTCATACTCACTTTTGAAATCCCCATTGACTTGCATTGGGCCAAAACTGAAGTTGAGTGAAACTCAATGAGTCTTAACTGCTATGGTGAAACCACTTGAAACACATCTGCGACATAGTTTTTTACAGAAATGAACTGTTTTGAGCAGTTTCCTGGTGGAAAACAAGCCGTCACACATGTGTACACAAAGTGATTTTCAGGCCCTGAAACGCGTTATGGTGAATTCAAGTTACCTTCAAATCTAACTCTGTGGAAAGTCAAAATACTCTGGTAAAAGCAGTTCTAAATGATGAATTCCCCAGTACCCTTATGTTTAAGAACTGTTTGGATGGTTTCCCAACTGTTTTTCAAAGTGCACTTCAACATCTCATACTCACTTTTTGAAATCCCCATTGACTTGCATTGGGCCAAAACTGAAGTTGAGTGAAACTCAATGAGTCTTAACTGCTATGTTGTGAAACCACTTGAAACACATCTGCGACATAGTTTTTTACAGAAATGAACTGTTTTGAGCAGTTTCCTGGTGGAAAACAAGCCGTCACACATGTGTACACAAAGTGATTTTCAGGCCCTGAAACGCGTTATGGTGAATTCAAGTTACCTTCAAATCTAACTCTGTGGAAAGTCAAAATACTCTGGTAAAAGCAGTTCTAAATGATGAATTCCCCAGTACCCTTATGTTTAAGAACTGTTTGGATGGTTTCCCAACTGTTTTTCAAAGTGCACTTCAACATCTCATACTCACTTTTGAAATCCCCATTGACTTGCATTGGGCCAAAACTGAAGTTGAGTGAAACTCAATGAGTCTTAACTGCTATGTTGTGAAACCACTTGAAACACATCTGCGACATAGTTTTTTACAGAAATGAACTGTTTTGAGCAGTTTCCTGGTGGAAAACAAGCCGTCACACATGTGTACACAAAGTGATTTTCAGGCCCTGAAACGCGTTATGGTGAATTCAAGTTACCTTCAAATCTAACTCTGTGGAAAGTCAAAATACTCTGGTAAAAGCAGTTCTAAATGATGAATTCCCCAGTACCCTTATGTTTAAGAACTGTTTGGATGGTTTCCCAACTGTTTTTCAAAGTGCACTTCAACATCTCATACTCACTTTTGAAATCCCCATTGACTTGCATTGGGCCAAAACTGAAGTTGAGTGAAACTCAATGAGTCTTAACTGCTATGTTGTGAAACCACTTGAAACACATCTGCGACATAGTTTTTTACAGAAATGAACTGTTTTGAGCAGTTTCCTGGTGGAAAACAAGCCGTCACACATGTGTACACAAAGTGATTTTCAGGCCCTGAAACGCGTTATGGTGAATTCAAGTTACCTTCAAATCTAACTCTGTGGAAAGTCAAAATACTCTGGTAAAAGCAGTTCTAAATGATGAATTCCCCAGTACCCTTATGTTTAAGAACTGTTTGGATGGTTTCCCAACTGTTTTTCAAAGTGCACTTCAACATCTCATACTCACTTTTGAAATCCCCATTGACTTGCATTGGGCCAAAACTGAAGTTGAGTGAAACTCAATGAGTCTTAACTGCTATGTTGTGAAACCACTTGAAACACATCTGCGACATAGTTTTTTACAGAAATGAACTGTTTTGAGCAGTTTCCTGGTGGAAAACAAGCCGTCACACATGTGTACACAAAGTGATTTTCAGGCCCTGAAGCGCGTTATGGTGAATTCAAGTTACCTTCAAATCTAACTCTGTGGAAAGTCAAAATACTCTGGTAAAAGCAGTTCTAAATGATGAATTCCCCAGTACCCTTATGTTTAAGAACTGTTTGGATGGTTTCCCAACTGTTTTTCAAAGTGCACTTCAACATCTCATACTCACTTTTGAAATCCCCATTGACTTGCATTGGGCCAAAACTGAAGTTGAGTGAAACTCAATGAGTCTTAACTGCTATGTTGTGAAACCACTTGAAACACATCTGCGACATAGTTTTTTACAGAAATGAACTGTTTTGAGCAGTTTCCTGGTGGAAAACAAGCCGTCACACATGTGTACACAAAGTGATTTTCAGGCCCTGAAACGCGTTATGGTGAATTCAAGTTACCTTCAAATCTAACTCTGTGGAAAGTCAAAATACTCTGGTAAAAGCAGTTCTAAATGATGAATTCCCCAGTACCCTTATGTTTAAGAACTGTTTGGATGGTTTCCCAACTGTTTTTCAAAGTGCACTTCAACATCTCATACTCACTTTTGAAATCCCCATTGACTTGCATTGGGCCAAAACTGAAGTTGAGTGAAACTCAATGAGTCTTAACTGCTATGTTGTGAAACCACTTGAAACACATCTGCGACATAGTTTTTTACAGAAATGAACTGTTTTGAGCAGTTTCCTGGTGGAAAACAAGCCGTCACACATGTGTACACAAAGTGATTTTCAGGCCCTGAAACGTTATGGTGAATTCAAGTTACCTTCAAATCTAACTCTGTGGAAAGTCAAAATACTCTGGTAAAAGCAGTTCTAAATGATGAATTCCCAGTACCCTTATGTTTAAGAACTGTTTGGATGGTTTCCCAACTGTTTTTCAAAGTGCACTTCAACATCTCATACTCACTTTTTGAAATCCCCATTGACTTGCATTGGGCCAAAACTGAAGTTGAGTGAAACTCAATGAGTCTTAACTGCTATGTTGTGAAACCACTTGAAACACATCTGCGACATAGTTTTTACAGAAATGAACTGTTTTGAGCAGTTTCCTGGTGGAAAACAAGCCGTCACATGTGTACACAAAGTGATTTTCAGGCCCTGAAACGCGCTATGGTGAATTCAAGTTACCTTCAAATCTAACTCTGTGGAAAGTCAAAATACTCTGGTAAAAGCAGTTCTAAATGATGAATTCCCCAGTACCCTTATGTTTAAGAACTGTTTGGATGGTTTCCCAACTGTTTTTCAAAGTGCACTTCAACATCTCATACTCACTTTTGAAATCCCCATTGACTTGCATTGGGCCAAAACTGAAGTTGAGTGAAACTCAATGAGTCTTAACTGCTATGTTGTGAAACCACTTGAAACACATCTGCGACATAGTTTTTTACAGAAATGAACTGTTTTGAGCAGTTTCCTGGTGGAAAACAAGCCGTCACACATGTGTACACAAAGTGATTTTCAGGCCCTGAAACGCGTTATGGTGAATTCAAGTTACCTTCAAATCTAACTCTGTGGAAAGTCAAAATACTCTGGTAAAAGCAGTTCTAAATGATGAATTCCCCAGTACCCTTATGTTTAAGAACTGTTTGGATGGTTTCCCAACTGTTTTTCAAAGTGCACTTCAACATCTCATACTCACTTTTGAAATCCCCATTGACTTGCATTGGGCCAAAACTGAAGTTGAGTGAAACTCAATGAGTCTTAACTGCTATGTTGTGAAACCACTTGAAACACATCTGCGACATAGTTTTTTACAGAAATGAACTGTTTTGAGCAGTTTCCTGGTGGAAAACAAGCCGTCACACATGTGTACACAAAGTGATTTTCAGGCCCTGAAACGCGTTATGGTGAATTCAAGTTACCTTCAAATCTAACTCTGTGGAAAGTCAAAATACTCTGGTAAAAGCAGTTCTAAATGATGAATTCCCCAGTACCCTTATGTTTAAGAACTGTTTGGATGGTTTCCCAACTGTTTTTCAAAGTGCACTTCAACATCTCATACTCACTTTTGAAATCCCCATTGACTTGCATTGGGCCAAAACTGAAGTTGAGTGAAACTCAATGAGTCTTAACTGCTATGTTGTGAAACCACTTGAAACACATCTGCGACATAGTTTTTTACAGAAATGAACTGTTTTGAGCAGTTTCCTGGTGGAAAACAAGCCGTCACACATGTGTACACAAAGTGATTTTCAGGCCCTGAAACGCGTTATGGTGAATTCAAGTTACCTTCAAATCTAACTCTGTGGAAAGTCAAAATACTCTGGTAAAAGCAGTTCTAAATGATGAATTCCCCAGTACCCTTATGTTTAAGAACTGTTGGATGGTTTCCCAACTGTTTTTCAAAGTGCACTTCAACATCTCATACTCACTTTTGAAATCCCCATTGACTTGCATTGGGCCAAAACTGAAGTTGAGTGAAACTCAATGAGTCTTAACTGCTATGTTGTGAAACCACTTGAAACACATCTGCGACATAGTTTTTTACAGAAATGAACTGTTTTGAGCAGTTTCCTGGTGGAAAACAAGCCGTCACACATGTGTACACAAAGTGATTTTCAGGCCCTGAAACGCGTTATGGTGAATTCAAGTTACCTTCAAATCTAACTCTGTGGAAAGTCAAAATACTCTGGTAAAAGCAGTTCTAAATGATGAATTCCCCAGTACCCTTATGTTTAAGAACTGTTTGGATGGTTTCCCAACTGTTTTTCAAAGTGCACTTCAACATCTCATACTCACTTTTGAAATCCCCATTGACTTGCATTGGGCCAAAACTGAAGTTGAGTGAAACTCAATGAGTCTTAACTGCTATGTTGTGAAACCACTTGAAACACATCTGCGACATAGTTTTTTACAGAAATGAACTGTTTTGAGCAGTTTCCTGGTGGAAAACAAGCCGTCACACATGTGTACACAAAGTGATTTTCAGGCCCTGAAACGCGTTATGGTGAATTCAAGTTACCTTCAAATCTAACTCTGTGGAAAGTCAAAATACTCTGGTAAAAGCAGTTCTAAATGATGAATTCCCCAGTACCCTTATGTTTAAGAACTGTTTGGATGGTTTCCCAACTGTTTTTCAAAGTGCACTTCAACATCTCATACTCACTTTTGAAATCCCCATTGACTTGCATTGGGCCAAAACTGAAGTTGAGTGAAACTCAATGAGTCTTAACTGCTATGTTGTGAAACCACTTGAAACACATCTGCGACATAGTTTTTTACAGAAATGAACTGTTTTGAGCAGTTTCC
>NW_024378986.1:0-37491 GCF_016835505.1 Polypterus senegalus
TACCAGACGGTTGTGGCGAGTGCCCTCTTCTACACGGTGGTGTGCTGGGGTGGCAGCATAAAGATGAAAGACACCTCACACCTGGACAAACTTGTTAAGAAGGCAGGCTCTATTGTAGGATTAAAATTGGACAGTTTAACATCTGTGGCAGAGCGACGGGCATTAAGCAAATTCCTGTCTATCATGAATAATCCACTGCATCCACTGAACAGTGTCATCTCCAGGCAAAGGAGTAGCTTCAGTGACAGACTTTTGTCACTGTCCTGCTCCACTGACAGACTGAGGAGATCGTTCCTCCCCACACTATGCGACTCTTCAATTCCACCCGGGAGTAAATGCTAACATTAATTTTATTTTAATTTTATTACTATTTAATTTAATATTGTTTCTTTGTATCAGTATACTGCTGCTGGATTATGTGAATTTCCCCTTGGGATTAATAAAGTATCTATCTATCTATCTATCTATCTATCTATCTATCTATCTATCTATCTATCTATCTATCTATCTATCTATCTATCTATCTATCTATCTATCTATCTATCTATCTATCTATCTATCTATGTACTGGTGAGTAGAAAGAATATGTTCTTGAGTTTGGGTTTAAAAACCTCCAGGGGTCTGATAAGTTGTGATCAGTTATAAACTTTGTAATTATCTTTGCAATTTTAGATGTTGTCCTCCCTGTGATAGACGTCCTATCTAAGAGTGGATTTAAAACACAATTAAACCCCCCAGCCATTATAATTTTATGAGTGTTCATATTGGGAATGGATGCAAATAAATTTTGTATAAATTCCTTATCATCGACATTAGGTGCATAAGCATTTATCAAAATCATTTTACAGTTAGATAAGTTGCCCATGACCATCACATACAGTATCTCCCTTCAGGATCCAATACTACATCTGATGCTACAAATGAGACTGTTCTATGTATGGGAATTCCCACACCTCTAGTTTTTTTGTAAAGCTAGAATGGAACATTTGGCCAGTCTGGTCCTTTTGCAGCCGAAACTGATCCTTGCTTAGTAAGTGGGTCTTCTGTAAAAATACTATTTTAGCATTTAAATCTGTTAGTTGAGAGAATACTTTCTTTCTCTTTAATTCATGATTCAGGCCTTTAACATTCCAGCTCACAAAGTTAACTGTCCCATCATGGAGACATTGATTCTGAATTTTTGATGTCATTTTTTAGTCTTAAATGGAAGTGAGACAGCTTTAACTTTAATTTCCTATTTCCCCAAGAGTTATTGCCATGCAGCTTATTGTTACATTGGTAGTTATAATTATAAGGATTAAAAGGATAGATTAGATATAGATATAGCCTGCTCTCTTTCTCCCCCTTAACCCCCCACCCTCCAATTTTGCCTCCCCATGTGAGGCTGGACCCCACTTCATGCAGTCCTGGTCCTCTGACATACCCAGAGACAGAGCACGTCCAAAGCAAAACAAGCCCCCACGCAGCGTTATAGGATTAAAAAATAGAGATATCTATTGCCAATATAGTCTAAATACTATATGCCTAAAATATAATCATTAATAAACTATTAACTTAAAATATAATCTTCAGCAATCTTAAAGTATTAAGATAATAAACCTGGATAATAAACCCGGGGAATGGTGTTAGACAGTGGTCCAGAATAAGCATATTAAGTCTTAATGCAATAATAACAATAACAATAAACCAAGGGTATGATATTAAACAATCTCCTTTAGGGTAGTCTCCAGATAGCATCTGAGTAATAAAGAGGATGTATATTTATAATACCCACATCTTTACAAATAGATAAGACAGTAGGTTATATATCCTTGCCATGTCATGACAGGCTACGACTCACTATTGTGTCTTAGAATAGTGTCGGGATCGACTTTCTTAATTCCTTTTCTTCTTCTTCTTTGCTGGCGAAGACAGAATTGATCTTGCAATTCCACTTTCAGTTTGGCAGGATACAAGAGGCTGCATTGATATCGGCTTGCTGTAACCGCTGTCTAATGTTGTAGAAGGCTGCATGTTTAGTAGCTGTTGTGGGAGAAAAATCAGGGAAGATACGAACGTGGTTATTTTCATATATAATCTCTTGCTTGTGTCTGAGAAGTGCCATCAACTCTATCTTAAATAATAATCTTGAAGCGAATAATAAAAGATCTAGGTCTAACGGTATTTGATCGCGATGCTATAAGCCACTGCTATCTCAGAATCTGCTTTAAAGCCTGCCAATTATTTTAGAAAATAGTTCAGATGCGAATTTAACTGGGTTGGGACTTTCTCGATTCTCAGGTAAACCTTCGATTCTAATATTATTCCTTCTGCTTCCAAGTCTGTCTCCGAGTTTCTTGCATTCGGAGTTGGCAGTTGTTGCTTTTTCTTCAGCACTGGCAGCTAGATTTTTGGCTGTTTCAATCCGAGTCGTGAATGTCTCCTTGACATCCTCCAGTTGATCAGCAAGTGTGCTCAGTTTAGAGGTGGTTTCCTGAATGTGCTCTTCAATTTTACCCAGCATATCTTTAAAGACTACCTCAAAGCGAATACATATGCGTTTCTCCAAGTCTTTATTATCCTGCAGCAGCTCCTGTCGCAGCTTCTCATTTGCCTTTTCACTTGCCTTCTCATTTGCCTTCTCGCTTTCCTTATATCTTCTTTATATCTTGCTTGAGCTCTGCTTGAGCTTGCTTGAGTTCAGCGATCATCACCTTCACTTCAGACAGATCATTTCTGCTTTCGCGCACCGTAGGTGAGGCGGTGGGCTCTATTACAGCCAGTGTTCCCGGCTCGCGTTGGGTAGTAGAAAGCGTGGACTGCAAGGGCTTTTCCAGTTTCAGATGATCTTCTCCAATCAGCGAGCTATCATGACCTGCGTCACTTGCACTCATACATTCGCTCCCCATTTCGATGATGTAGTGGACCGTAGTCCCGAGGAGTCTGAGCTTTCGCCCATCTAATCCAGGTCAGTCTCTGAAAGGCTGTACCTTGAGCTTGAACTTGGGCTTGTCGGTCTGAGCTTGGATGTAGCTTTAGTTTTCGTTTCTTTCTGAACCCCATTTCTTGTTGGCCATGTTTATATATGCTTGCATATACTGTAGTAGTACCCTTAGGTTGCATAAATACAGGATATCTCAGGATAATAAGAAGATAATATGAAAAATACCACCGCTGCTAGCAGAGCTCCGCTTTAGACGTCCATCTCTCACAACGGACGAGACCAAAAGTCAGCAGTTCTAACCACAGCACCATAGCAGCTATAAGATGGAAGCTATAAGTGAAATATTAAAGAAGACATACTAATATGTCTAATATACATAGTAATTGCAACACAAACATTAACTTAATCCTGCTGTGGGCTGGCACCCTGCCCAGGATTTATTTCCTGTCTTGCACCCTGTATTGACTGGGATTGGCTCCAGCAGACCCCCGTGACCCTGTAGTTAGGATATAGTGGGTTGGATAATGGATGGATGGACATGAAAGAAGAGCTGCTCAGGACGCAGCAAGCGGATCAACCTGTGAGCAAATGAATGCTAAACATTCAGAGAAAAAGTATGAAATGCTCAAGTCAAGTGTATTCACTGAACATAATCGTGCAGTGTGCCATTACTGGTATGATTATAACACACATGCTGTGTAATATTGTAACATGACCTGGGAGAGGCTGGTGACCATTTGGCTTAGGGTAGAAATCTTTTTGAAATTATCAAATTAAATTATTCAGAAAGACTATGGGCAGCCAGAGGTTCCATTTTGTCATAGAATAATGTTGTTTTGTTTCCTTTTCTGTATTGACAGAAGGCGATATCTTCTCCTACAATGATTTCTTTGTAATCTCCAAATTTTCCAGTCAGACATTTCCTGCAACTGAGGTAAAGTATCATTTGCAGAGTATGATCTAATTAACCCTCTAAGGTCTGAGCCATTTTTAGTGTGTTACAATGTTCATGAAGTCTGCATGTTTATTGCTTAAAATTTAAAGTGTTGAATATATCATTTTTTTAGCTGAAGTTGCACTTTTCATATATGACTTGTATAATCATGTATAATTTATAGTTTTGCTAGAAAAAGTGGTATATATGGTCATAAATTGGTCAAACAAAATATAAAATATTGATAGATCCAACATGATATTTATGAGAACATAGTATATATATTTAAATATTTTTGGGTTATGTTAAATATGATTATATGATTGTCTTGCAATTGGCTGTTTAGTATTGACTATTTCCATTGGCTATGTGAATGAAGTCCTACCATTGCCTCACTATTTTCATGCTCAAATAATTTTGGCAGTGATGCCATGCAAGAATGTTGCCAAAAATCACATGACTGCAAAACACTTGCCAAGTGCATCAGTCATGCTCAAAATGCACTCAAAATGTAACTTGCACTTATAAAATGTGTGGTACTTGATCACAGACTTTCAGCAGTAATCTAACTCCATACAACTTGCTTACTCTGTAGTAATTTATGTCCTTTTCCCGATGAGTTGTTTGCTCTTTGATAATTTCTAAAACAAGCAGACGAAACAGGCAGACTCCCAGAAACACACGTCTTTTTACTGTCTTTGATAATTTCCAAGTTATGGATCATTTTCAGAGCAGCAGATGGGCATTTTCATGAGTATTTTACTTTTTTTTTTCTAAGTGAAACCCATCATTTAATGTACTGTCTTAAATGCACTCCAAAAACGAAATCATAACAAGCCAGAAAACCTTGAAAAGAAATAACAGACCATTTTTATTTAAAGAATAACTGACTTGAATATATTTGTATGTGCAAGATACATAATCTAGTTCCTACAAGCTCTGTCTACAATTTACTTATGAAGAAATAGCTAATTCTAAGAATGTCTTAAAAGGAAATAAGATATTTGTTTTTAAGATATTTTTACAAAATGTGTGAATAAATACATTACAAAAACGTGAAAAAAATCAGTAAAAACAGACCTACATGTGTTATTTTATACTTGAGCTGATTACATGAGTTTACACATCAGCACTTCAAAGTGTACTGGCATTCTGGTTATGTGTTCGTACAGTTGAAAAAACTGGGTCAAAGAAAAGATCAGAGTAGATATTCTCTATCAAACCCTCCCTTTCCCCAACACTGCTTTTTGTTTCTCATGAAAAGAGAACCTTTGATGGCATGTATACTACAAGTCAGTAGTGCATCTGTGTACATCAGTCAGATCACCAAGATAGTATTTCAGAGGAATGTACGTGTGGCTCTTAAAACTAATGGCATGATATGATATGTAGTCAATAATCATATCAGCATTGACCAGTTCAGTAGCTTGAGCCAGATTTTGGTACCTCAGTTTCATAGGAAAGAAAATCAGAATTGAAAGCTACAGTGTCATACACCTGACATTCAAAGCGATGCAATGTAGAATTTGCAATTAATACAGTGGAACCTCGGTTCACGACCATAATTCGTTCCAAACCTCTGGTCGTAAACCGATTTGGTCGTGAACTGAATCAATTTCCCCCATAGGATTGTATGTAAATACAATAAATCCGTTCCAGACCGTACAAATTGTATGTATAAATATATTTTTTTAAAGATTAAGCACAAATATAATTAATTACACCATAGAATGCACATTGTAATTAAAAAACTGTTGTAAAAACATTGAATAACAATTACACAAAACACCCAGGCTCCCTGCTAAGCTAAACGAGCAGGCTCGCTC
The DNA here is from genome assembly GCF_016835505.1 of Polypterus senegalus. NCBI lineage: Eukaryota > Metazoa > Chordata > Cladistia > Polypteriformes > Polypteridae > Polypterus > Polypterus senegalus. Next base: position 5,684 of record NW_024378986.1, read on the forward strand.
TCTCTCAGCAGCACGCACCCTCTCTCTCTCTCTCAGCAGCATACGCTCTCTCTCCTTCTCTGTAACATTGCAGCAATTCACACTATAGCCGATCACTGTATTAACACCTTATTTTAATGCATTTTAAGTGGGGGGCTGGTGGAGTGGGAAGAAATTTTTGAACAAATCCGAACTTTATTTAAAAACCAACAACAAGCAACCAAGAAAATAACATTACAGGAGATCACGCTATAGCCTTGAAACCGATCACTGTATAAACACTTTTTTTAATGAGTTTTAAGCACAGGGGGAAAAAAATGAACATTTGAAAAAAGTGAAATGTAACACTGCAACACTTCATGCTACTTAAACTAAAATGAACATTTGAAAACTGTAATACAAAAACTAACCTTGCATGAGTCGAGCTCTGGCATGAAGTGAGGAGGAACTGGGTGGAGGGGAGGTTAGAGTTTTGAGGGATGTTTTCCTTCAGGTGTTTTCTCTCGTGTGATTTTTTGGGTTTCTTGTGTTTTTAGCTGTTTAGCTGGCGGGAGCAAAAGCCTCATGCAGCCATTCCAAAAACAAAGTCCTTGTGACCCAACCCTTCGTGTTTGCCCTCCACATCACTGGCAGTCTGGCTTTGTTTACATTGTGCTGCTTGAAAGCACGATGATTCTCAAATTGGTAAATGAGTAAACTGGTAAACAGTTTTTCCACCTCTTCCAGCACTTGAGGTCTCTGCCTGGTTAACGCTGTAACTCCTTTTGCAACATCAGCTGCTTTAATAGATTCTTTCTGCTTTACAATAGTCGAAATCGTAGGTTTTAACTTCTTGTACTCGGCGGCAAGATCAGTAACACAAATGCTCAATACTTTTCAATAATTTCTTTTTTTTACTTCAATTTCAATTTTCTGCAAAACTTTCTTCTCACCACTCTTCACTTGCTTAGAAGCCATGGCTAACTGCAAAAGCACACAAAATACTGTAGAGCACAAAGAGATCACAGATAAAGCACGACGCTCTGACAGGGAGCGGCTCAACACGTGCTTAAATACAGTAATCGTATGCGAACCGGAAGGGAAATTAAATAGAGCAAGAAGAGTTCACAGGGAAAGCATGCACGCATGTGCAAGCATGCACGTCTGACCGAGAACAATGCAACATGTGCGAAATCATCAGCCTACAAACCGAAAAGGGAAACTGGCTTGTTCATATACCAAGTGTGTGGTCGCGGAACCGAGGCAAAAGTTTGGCGAACTTTTGGTCGAAACCGAGTGTATGCGTGTACTGAGACATTCGTGAACCGAGGTTCCACTGTATGTCTTTTATATTTGCAAACATAGGGGTACGTTCAACTTCACTACTATTCATCACTGTCTTCTGACAAACATACTTTTTACTATCCAGCTTGAGTCATTTCACATACACAACATGGTACATCTTTTCTGTGCCCATACAATTACATGTCCCATTACCACCTTTTCGGGAAAAAATAGGGTGTTTGACACTGCTGACATTTTGACTGCATTCAAACATCTGGATGTGTTTTACCAGGAACTTGCATATATTCTTGAAAGTTAACTTGAAAACCCACTGTTTGAAAAAACAGTGGTTGCATTCAAATCGCATACACATATGTCTTACCATTGGACCTAAAGCTTTAATCTATGCAGGAATGTGCAAAAGATGCTGCTTTGGCATTATGTGTTCTCAGGAAGCATCTGCATTATGAAATTAAAGTGTTCTTTGATAAGCGACTTGAGTTTTGATATAGTTGCTAGAGAAATTACTGCTGTAAACACAATCTGAACTATCCCTATTAATTCAGTAAGAGCTTGAATATATGTATTTCTTTCACAACTGTCCAATACAAATGGTATAATCTTGAGATGTACAAGCAATTGACCAGAAGATTGCTTCAATTCGTTGTCATTTGATGACAATGTTGTAACAGTGATAAGACATGGCTTGATAGAACAACTAAGTATGGGTATCCTAGTGCAGCATTATTGAATGGGTCTACATCAAGCTGCCCTGGCAGCACAAGGTGTTTAAGCACACTTTTTACTTCTAGAGGTACTGCTCCCTCTAGTATTACATGCATTACATCTTAAGGAGTTTGCTTGATTAGATCAAATGTTGGAAACTCTACCAATTTGCTTTGCCTGTTAATTCCAATGTGGCTTTGAAGCTATTTCTTAAAAGATCAGTAGGAGCCCTCTCAATTTCATTACATTGTCTGATGTGCCTATTTAATGTCCTATGTACTATGAATAGTTCTGTCATCAGCAGCTGTTTTGATTCTCATACCATTGTATAGCATATTCAGATCATCCTGTATTCTATTGAATATTTCATCATATTATAATCACATCAAGGTCTTCATATACAGCTAGAAAAAAAAGTTACATGGGGGAAAAAAAAGTTACTGGTGAAAGGGTTGAAATAAATGCATAACTCACACAAGGACTGCTACGTAACATATTTTTATGTGAAATGATTTGTGCAGATTCAGGTAATATTTTATTCTTTTCACTTTGGGTTATGAATGCTGCGCCTTCAACAGCGGATGGGGTTACATTGAGATCCGAGATGTCATCACTTGGGCCATTTTCATCGTTCGAACAGCCAACATCAAGAGTGGCATGATTTTTCAAATTTGTTGTACATGCCTCAGATGCTGACTGAATGCTATTCACATTAAAAGTCTCTAAATATCTTTCACTTGGTTGAATTCAAGAAGTTCTAGATAGACATGGCCCTGCATTGTCCTCCATAGCTTTATCTGCCATTCAGTGTCCACTTGATCTGATACATTTGTGACTGAGAAGATGTGGTGAATTGCAACGTTTGACATGATAGTAAAAAGAGTTGTAAACTGTCTATACCTGAGAAAAGATATCTCTCATGACACAATGCTCACTACCAGAGGAGAGCGTAAAATGGTTGTTGTATGATTGACTGGCAGAAGATTATATTACTGAGTGAAAGGGGGGTATATTGTTACTCGTAACATGCTTTTGAATATAACAGTATAAGATGAAAAAGGGGAGTTTTAAGGTAAAATACTATTGGCATCGTCTTTAATTTCAAAATTAGTTGGAAAATATAAAACAATTTCTCTAACTTACTGTGTTAAGTGGGGATTTAATTATGATTTGTGGGGGTTGTGGAATCTCTGAAAATCACTACTGATGTGCAGAGTGGAATTGCCCTTCTTCTTCATCTTTTTTTAATTTTATTACAATCCATACAAAGCAATCAAGTTTTTACAAAAAAAGAATTAGTTAAGAACAGATCGATCCCCACCCCTGAGAGAGAGAGCAAGCCAAACGGTGTAAAATTTAAGGCTTGTAAACATACCTAAATTAACAAATTCTCTGTGCTTTATAAACTTATTTTAAAATATTACTGATTAGATCCTGCCATGTTTTGAAAAAGTCTGTACAGATCCTCTAACTGAGTATTTGATTTTTTCCAATTTCAAATAATATAACACATCGGTTTCCCACTGACTTAAAAGAGGAGAGTTTGGGTTCTTCCAGTTTATCAGAATAAGTCTGCGTGCCAACAGTGTAGTGAATGCAATCACAATTTGTTTGTCTTCTCCACTTTAAGCCCTCTGGAAGAACCCCAAACACAGCTGTTAATGGGTTAGGAGGGATTGTGAGTCCAAGGCTGTCTGAGAGGTAATTAAAAATTTTTGTCCAGAATAATGTTAATTTGGTGCAGGCCCAGAACATGTGACCCAGTGAGGCTGGGGCTTGGCTGCAACGTTCGAGGGTTGGATCATGCCCTGGAAACATTTTGAGAGTTTTAGTCGAGACAGATGTGCTCGATATATAATTTTGAGTTGTATAATTGTATGCTTTGCATATGGAGCTTGAGTGAATTCTCTGCATTGCTACTTTCCACTCCTTTTCTGATATATTAATTGAGAGATCTTTTCCCAGTGTCCTCTTGGATCTTTGAAAGGAAGGGATTGTAAAATGATTTTATATATTGTAGAGATGGAGTCTAATCCTTGAAATTGAGCAATATTTTTTCCAGCGTGGATGAGGGTGCAAGATGAGGAAAATCTGGAAGGTTCTGTTTAACAAAGTTCCTGATTTGAAGATAGTGAAAGAAATGTGTAGCTGGAATGTTAAATTTGGAATGTAATTGTTCATAGGATGCAAAGACGTTGTCTATATAAAGATCTCTAAGCAAGTTAATTCCAAATTTTTCCAGATATTAAAAACTGCATATGTTTGTGAAGGTTGAAAGAGGTGGTTCTCTTGCAGGTGCCACAGATAGAAGCTTCTCCGTCTTAAAATGCTTTCTACATTGGTTCCAGATTCTAAGTGAGTGGAGCACAATTGGGTTATTAGTGTATTGCCGATAACGTGTGTTTATTGGAGCACAGAGCAAGGAATACAAAGAAGTACTGCAGGATTTTACTTCTATTGCGGTCCAAGCCTGTGTATGTTCTTCTATTTGTGTCCAGGTTCTTATCGCCTGTATATTTGCTGCCCAGTAATAAAACTGGAAGTTAGGTAGAGCCATGCCGCCTTCTGCCTTTTGTCTTTGTAGGGTCGCTCTTTTGATGCGTGGATGTTTTGAATTCCAAATAAATGAGGTTATTGTTGAATCTAATTGCTTAAAGAATGATTTATTAATGTATATTGGATGTTTTGAAATAAAAAGGAGCTTAGGAAGAATATTCATCTTAACAGTGTTAATTCTTCCAGCTAGTGTGAGATGAAGGGTTGACCATCTATGCAAGTCTTGTTTAATTTTTTCCATGCAGACGCAAAATTTTGTTGATAAAGAGCTTTATGTTTACTTGTGATGTTTACCCTAGGTATTTAAACTGTTCTGCAATGATAAAAGGTAGGGTGTCTAATCTAATATTATATGCTTGAGAATTCACTGGAAAGAGTACACTTTTATTCAGATTAATTCTGAGACCAGAGATCTTTTGAAATTCTGTGAGTGCTGCTAAGACTGCAGGCACAGAATTTTCTGGGTCCATATATACAGTACCATGTCATCTGCATATAATGAGATTTTCTGTTCCAGTCCTTCTCTGCTAATCCCCTTTATCTGATCAGTATTTCGACAATGTATTGCCAGTGGTTCAATGGCAATGCAAACAGCAGCGGTGACAAGGGCATCCTTGTCTTGTGCCACGCTCTAGTTTAAAGTAGTCTGAGCAAATGTTATTGATGCAAACTGAAGCTTCTGGGTTAGTATACAGTAATTTAATCCATGCACAAATGTTGGGCCAAACCCAAACTTCTCCAAATAGTAAAAGGTATTTCCATTCAATCATGTGAATGCTTTTTCTGCATCCAATGATAATAATATTTCTGGGGTGTTTGATTTAGTTGGTGAGTATATTACATTAAACAGGCGTCAAGATTTGAAGATAAGTGTCGGCCCCTAATAAATCCAGTTTGGTCTTGTGATATTACGAGGGAGCACTTTCTCCATCCTTCTAGCTATGATTTTAGAGAGTATTTTAACGTCGTTATTCAGAAGTGAAATTGGTCTGTATGATGCACATTGTAATAAGTCCTTATTTTGTTTTGGAAAGACAGTGATTAGTGCTTGGCAAAGGTTTGTGGAAGAGATTGGTTATCTCTGGCTTCTGTAAATGTTGCTAATAGGAGGGAGCTAGCTGAGCGGAGAATTTCTTGTAAAACTCTGCAGGGTAGCCATCAGGGCCTGCTGCTTTTCCACCTTGGAGTGACTTTATAGCATCTAGTAATTCTGATAATGCCAGAGGTTTATCAAGTTCCTCCACACTAAAAGCGCCTATTTGTGGTATCTGTAATGTATCCAGAAATGCATTAGATTGTATATTGTCTTCTTTAAACTCAGTAGTATATAGGGATTTATAGTAGTCTCTGAAAGTGTGCATTATATTTTTGTGTTCGATGATTTTATCTCCGTCGTGTTAGTGATTACCGAGATTGCGTATGCGCACTTCTTGCTAGTGAATTTGTTGAGCTAAAAGCTTATTAGCTTTCTCCATGTTCATAATAATGATGTCTGGATTTGTAAATTAGTTGTTCAGTTTCTTTAGTTGTCAAGAGGTTTAATTCTGAATGTAGAGCCTGCCTCCTCCTATGTAGAGTCTCGCTTGGTAGTCTGGCATGTTCTTCATCTATTTTAGTAATTTCGCTTTTATCTCTGCTACTTTCTTCGCTTCGGATTTATTTCTGTGGGAAAGATATGAGATAATCTGTCCTCTTAAGAAGGCCTTAAGAGTTTCCCAGAGTATTCCTGCAGAGATCTCGGGGATGTATTTGTCTCTAGAAAGAATTTGATTTGTTTGGATATAAATTCAGTACAATTCTCGTCAGCTAATAGAAGCGGGTTGAGGCGCCATCTGCGGAGTGAGTGTATGGGGCTTAGTAATTTCAGCTCCAAGATCATAGGTGCATGGTCTGAAATAACAATAGCATCGTATTTACAAGATTTAATCTTAGGCAAGAAGTTATTGTCTATAAAGAAGTAATCAATCCTTAAGTAGTAATGATGTACTGGTGAGTAGAAAGAATATGTTCTTGAATTTGGGTTTAAAAACCTCCAGGGATCTGATAAGTTGTGATCAGTTATAAACTTTGCAATTATCTTTGTGGTGTTAGTTGCCGTTCCCCCTGTTGATCTGTGAACGGGAATGTGCGCTAATCGAAACGTTTGCAAAATTCACTGCAGCTCAAAGGTATGTATGAATAGCAGCTAGTTCATTCTTTTAGCCCTTTGTTTATGAATAAAACAGTATGCAGAAATTAAAAAGCATGGGTACTTTAATAGTTTGTACTTATATTTTATATTTAGAACTTCATTTGTTGAACCAAATTCAGCTAGCTTAATAGCTAACAGTGCTAAATTTAGCCAGTGAAGTTAACGTTAACCTAAAGTTGTTTTCACACCCTCTAGTCCGTTAGCTTTGTTATAATGTTTTGCTACTTTGTTTCTGTTTCCAGTTAATTTAAACTTTGGTGCATTTCACATTGCACACTTTCAAGTGAACCAAACATCTGTAATCATCCCAGCAGTGTGCCGTGACTTAAATTATTCAGTCGAAACATTTTTTCCAGGAAAAAAAATACCATAGAAGGTCAACCATAGTTGTTTTTGCCCGCTAGATTTTCCATATTTATTTGTGTAAGACTTAATTGTTGCTAGAGTGGATATTAATTTTCACTGGTGCTGCCTTGAAACGGGAAAGTAAAAGAGTCTGGATGTATATCCTGATAGGAAGAGGAAAGAGGGTTATGTTTTTTTTCCTCTCACTGGTTCAGTAAAATGTGAATAAAAGTGCTAATGTTGCAGTATATTGTGCAATTCTTGGAAGCTAATCTAACAGCTCTATGACTGGAGACGTGTCAGCTGAACTTGATGTTATGTACATGCTCTCACGTAGCCACCATATATTTGTAACCTCAATATCACATGCCTACTTTCATAACTTCTATGTTAATTATGGAATGTTTGACATTTACTACAAATGTCAAAGTTACTGCGCTTCTGTATCCACATTTTGTAGAAAAGCAGTTGCATTGAGAAGTCGCCCCAATTGCCTTGATTGATTGTCAGTCACACAGGGCACTGCTGTTCATTTCTCAACACCTGTGCATTTTAATCAACTCAACCAAAAGTGAATTTAAACATTTTTTTTTCTTTGCACATGTGAGGGTCATGTACCTGATTGACTGTCAATTGTACTAGTTGTTTTTGCAATTTGTGTCACATTTGTACCTTATTGTGTTTTATTTTAACTTTCTAATTGTTTAAAATGTTCAGTTTTAAACATCAGCTCTGCTGTGGTATGTACAATTTAACCCAAGATAAACAGTATGTCTTGCAGTTAGATTGGTCCCATGTCAAAGCACATTTATGTATCATGCAAAATGCTTGGTACCGCACCTAGACCATCCTTTCCAAAGGGGCTTGGTGCAGTTGTTTTGGTCTGTACTCAAGTTACGTATTCACATAAATATTAAACAATGTAAACAAAATCACAAAACCTGCACCAAACAAACTGGTGAACAAACTTTGAACTAGCTTTAAATCTTGGATTGAAAGGGTAATTGACAGTTATAATGTTGGTGGTTTGTGATGCAACATCTGTATTTAAATACGGTTTGTGAAGAGATGCAAATCCTTGACATTCTTAAATCAATTAATATTTTTTAAATAAATTCAGTTTGATTAGTTTTCAGCATATTTTCGTTTTTCACTTCAAGACATAATTTAAACCCTGTCCCGTGAAGATATCCATGATCTTTTTCCTGGACCAGAACATTTTCTTAGAAGAAAAGCCATATGGAACCTGTTTTTCAAGGAGCAGGAGGTAAAAATACCTTAAGCTGGCCTATACCTGGCTCTCCTATACCTATGGCCTGGCTCTCATTACCAGCATTCAGTCAGTTTAACAAATAATATTTAATCATTAATTAATAACATTTTTTTAATTATAGTCATGACTATTACTATATTACTGTATAATAGACTGTATTTTTTCACTTAATTCTCTTTAGCATGTTTTTTTCTGCTTTCTGAAAGAAATGGTACCTATAAATTGCATATATTTGGATTTGCATTAATTTAAAAAGAGTTTTAAAATATTTTTTTATTTTTCAATATAGTCCCCTGATAGCTCCATACACTTCATCCATTTTTCCAGCAGTGACTTTGAAAAAAAAATATTCTGTTTGACCATCAAACCGGGACATCACAGCTGCCTTGACGTCTTAATCACTTGAAAACTGCTGTCCACAGAGCGATTTCTTCAAAACTCTGAACAAGAAATTGGAATTTCATTGTCCTTGTACACTTGACATTAAATTAAGGGATTACGCTATTTTTTTTATCAAAGCACAGCCTTAAAATTAAAAAAATCTATCCTATTGACTACCTGCATTATCATTAGAAAGTTTGCAAATACAATCAACATTCAGCATTACACATTTTTTGCAGTGTGTTGTCTATATGCAAAATAAGAAAAATCCAGAGGAAATTAAAGAAGAAAAAATGAAAGTTCTGCAATATGACTAAACCATAATGAATCAAAATGAAACAGATTAAACACAATTTTTTCTATGGTGCATGCTCTGTTGCTTTCTTTCAGAATATGGTAAAAAGAGAATAACTGGGACTGCATTTTGACTGAGCACAAGTAATTTGTAACTATGACGCTACCTTGTTGGTTTATTTATTTAAGTCTGTTTTTATGATGAGCCAGTTCTAATTTGTATCAATTTAAATCAACTTTAAATCATCTTTATAATATTACTGAATTCCACAACTGGTGCCGATTCCTGTAATATGGAATCCTGCATCAGTCCTTGTGATCTTCCTCACCCAGGGCCCCTCAGTTGCAGATGTGTTCTGTGGTTTATGTTTGCATGTTCACATGTACCATAAAGGCTAGTAAATATGAATGCATTATGTCATAACACTGTGCATTTCAAGTAAACCTTTAACTTTTTTATGTCACAATATACTTGAATTTTAATTATTAATGTATAGCTATAAAGTAAAATTAATATAAGTGGAAGGAATCTAATTTATATTTCAATAACATGTTTAAGTTCCACCACTAAGTGGCAGCATACCACAGGACCTCCAAAAAGCAGAGTGGGTGGGTAATCGTGGTGCTGGAGAGATGTGTAAATATATAAGAAGAAACAGTCTGGCATGTAACCATTCACATTTAACCAGACACATATTGAAAAGCATGTACTATCATCAACAAGTTTTCCTATTTCTTATTTTTGCACTTGAAGGTATTTTAATTAAGATCATTTTCAAATATTTTTAATTAATTTGCTGCTTTAGCATTTATATTTGTTTAAAACATTTACATAATATAAAAACTACTAGTAATTAAACTACAGATTCTTATTAAAATTAATACATGCATACATTTTTTTAAGCTTTATATATTTATAATTATAGGAATCAATGGAAAAGATGAAGATTCTGTAATTCAATGGCCATTTTCAGCATCTAACAAGGAAGGAGATGTTACTACTATGTACTGCAATTACACTTATGCTTCAGGCTACACAGATATCTACCTCCAGTGGTACCGCAAGACTGCTAAAGAAAAAATCCAGTATATTCTTCAAACCTCAAAGGTGGCTGGACAAACTGAGGCATCAACTGATGATGAACACTTCTTAGCTTCTCTCAATGAACAACATAAAACAACTTCTAACAATAAAGGCAACAAGGTTAAATGACTCTGCCATCTACTACTGTGCGCTGAGTACCACAAAGGAACATCTGCTTGTGCTTCTGGATCAAAAACCACATCTCTAAAGCATGGCATTGTACAGCATATTTCAAGACACATAAGGAATATTTATGGCGTTCTGTACTATGTAAAATGCTTGTTAAGATTTTAAATATAACAGGCACCTACTAATTGGTCTGTGCAGTGATGAATCAGACCATTAATTTAGTGTGTAACTTTGTTGTATTTACCCATAGCTGGCATATGAGTGAGGCAGTAAGATGATTACCTGAGGCGTCACTTTGGTATGGGTAGGATTTTCATGAAACAGTATTTTTTTTACAAAAAATGACAGTTAAGTAACAAATACACATATCAATGGCTTATTTATAAACTACTTTTTAAAATATGATACAAATTTAAATGCAGTTCACAATGCTTCACCTCACTATGAGCCTCCAAGAATCAAAATAGTGTTTTTGAAGCTACGTATCAGCACATAGTATTTGGAGCTCATTTCTGTAATGTACTCAGCATCACATTGTACATACTGCTTATGTCATTTTGTAGCATTTCATCAATTTCTGAAATCTAATTGAGGTGTGCCCTGCGGTGGGCTGGCACCCTGCCCGGGGTTTGTTTCCTGCCTTGCGCCCTGTGTTAGCTGGGATTGGCACCAACAGACCCTGTAACCCTGTAGTTAGTATATAGCGGGTTGGATAATGGATAGTTGGATAATTAAGGTGTCAGTCATATGCACAATGTCTGTTAAAAGTCTCTTAAGTTCACACTGTGCACGTTTAGTTAAAAAGGGAAGGTGCCTTTCAGCTAGTAAGATGGAGTTTCAAGCTACCGAGGCAGAGGTAGGTAGAGACATGGTCAGGAGGAGAGATACAGTCAAATCTCGTTTTGCATTCAGTTTTGTATTATATATTTTATATTGTTTTAATGCCTGTTTTGTGTGTTTTATTGTTTAAGATCTAGTCTTTTTGGAATGAGCCCGGACACAGACAGGCAGACATGTTGTTAAACGCTACCACACGTTTTATTTACAATTTCTATTTACAAGTTTAGTGCACCACAAACCCCTAAGACTCCCCAAAGTCCAGGCACTCACACTGCCTCTTTTCTTTAGGCCATCTCCACTCTCTCTCCAAGTAGCTCAGTCCTTCTCCTCACCCAACTCCAGCCCTGAATGAAGGGATGCGGCCCCTTTTATTGTCCCCCGGATGTGCTCCAGGAGTGCTCTGGCAATCATCCAGCAACACGCCCCAGTGTGGCGGAAGTGCTGGCTGCATCCCCGGAAGCACTCCGGGTTTCCCTGCTCCTCCTCCCCCCAGCACTTCCTGGTGTGGCGGAAGTGCTGAGGTCCAGGGCTCTCCAGGCATTGGGGCGCCCCCAGGCAGTGACAATGGGCCCCTACAGGGTTGAGCTTCCAAGCTCTGTATCATTGGCCTCCCACAGCAACCAGGGCAGTCGCCCCTCATGGTCTGGAAGAGGCATGAGCCCTCCTCTGGTCCTTTTAGGCGTCCCGGCAGGGTACCACCCCCAGCCACGTGCCACATCTTCTTCAGTATTTCCAAATATATTATAATATTCTCATGGTAGGAAGGTGTAGGAAAGGAAAGTGAATTTTAAATTGCACACCCAGGGATGCCATAATAATGTAGGAAGATGAAAATTAATTTTAACTTGCCCACCCAGTGACAGTCATAATATAGGAAGGGGGGAGAGATTTAACCTTAAGCATTGACGGTAATTGAAAAATTTTTAATTTTTACCATCTCCGGAAGGATATTCATCTTAACAATGTTAATTCTTCCAGCTAAAGTGAGATGAAGGGTTGACCATCTATGCAAGTCTTGCTTAATTTTTTCCATGCAGATGGTGAAATTTTGTTGATAAAGAGCTTTATGTTTACTTGTGATATTTACCCTAGGTATTTAAACTGTTTTGCAATGATAAAGGGTAGGGTGTCTAATCTAATATTATTTACTTGAGAATTCACTGGAAAGAGTACACTTTTATTCAGATTAATTCTGAGATCAGAGATCTTTTGAAATTCTGTGAGTGCTGTTAAGACTGCAGGCACAGAATTTTGTGGGTCTGATATATACAGTACCATATCATCTGCATATAGAGAAATTTTCTGCTCCAGTCCCTCTCTGATAATCCCCTTTATCTGATCTGTATTACCACAGTGAACCACCAGTGGTTCAATGGCGATTACAAATAAGGCATCCTTCTCTGGTACCATGTTCTAGTTTAAAGCAGTCTGAACAAATGTTGTTGATACAAATTGAACCTTCTGGATTGGTATACAGTAGTTTGATCCTTGCACAAATGTTCGGGCCAAACCCAAATTTCTCCAATGTAGTTAAAAGGTATTTCCATTCAATCATGTCAAATGCTTTTTCTGCATCCAATGATAATAATATTTCTGGGGTGTTTGACTTAGTTAGTGAGTATATTACATTAAACAGGCATCGAAGATAGGAAGATAAGCGTCGACCCTTGATGAATCCAGTTTGATCTTGTGATGTTACCGAAGGGCGCACTTTCTCCATCCTTCTAGCTATGATTTTTGAGTATGTTAACATAATTTTTCAAAAGTGAAATTGGTCTGTATGATGCACATTGTAATAAGTCCTTATTTCGTTTAGGAAAAATGGTGATTAATGCTTGGTGAAAAGTTTGAGGAAGAGTTTGATTGTCTCTAGCTTCTGTTAATGTTTCTAGTAGGAGGGGAGCTAGCTGAGCTGAGAATTCTTTATAAAATTCTGCAGGGTAGCCATCAAGGCCTGCTGCTTTCCCCTTTGAAGTGACTTTATAGCATCTAGTAATTCTGATAACGCCAGAGGTTTATCCAGTTCCTCAGCACTAAAAGTATCTATTTGTGGTATCTGTAATGATTTTGTCTCCGTTCGTGTTGGTGATTACTGGGATTGCGTTGAGGACTTCTTGCTTGTGGATTTGTTGAGCTAAAAGCGTATTAGCTTTCTCTCAGTGTTCATAGTAATGATGTCTGTATTTATAAATTAGTTGTTCAGTTTCTTTAGTTGTCAAGAGGTTGACCTCTGAATGCAGAGCCTGCTTTTTCCTATGTAAAGCCTCGCTTGGAAGCCTGGCATGTTCTTCATCTATTCTAGTAAATCCACTTTTTAGCTCTGATACTTTCTTGGTTTCTAATTTATTTCTGTGGTAAAGATATGGAATAATCTGTCCTCTTAAGAAGGCCTTAAGAGTTTCCCAGAGTATTCCTGTAGAAATCTCTAAAGATGTAATTGTCTCTAGGAATAAACTGATTTGTTTGGATATAAATTCTGTACTATTTTCATCTGCTAATAGAAGCGGGTTGAGACGCCATCTGCGAGGTGAGTGTGTGGGGCATAGTGACTTTAGCTCCAAGATCAGAGGTGCATGGTCAGAAATAACAACAGCATCAGTATTTGCAAGATTTAATCGTACGCAAGAAATTATTATCTATAAAGAAATAATCAATTCTTGAGTAGCGCCTTCAACACCATCCAACCTCTGCTCCTTAGAGACAAGCTGACTGAGATGGGAGTAGACTCACACCTGGTGGCATGGATTGTGGACTATCTTACAGACAGACCTCAATATGTGCGTCTTGGAAACTGCAGGTCTGACATTGTATTCGCAATACAGGGCGCTGGGACTGTACTTTCTCCGGTCCTGTTCAGTCTATATACATCAGACTTCCAATATGACTCGGAGTCCTGTCACGTGCAAAGGTTCGCTGATGACACTGCTATTGTGGGCTGCATCAGGAGTGGACAGGAGGCGGAGTACAGAAAGTTAATCAAAGACTTTGTTAAATGGTGCGACTCAAACCACTTACACCTTAACACCAGCAAGACCAAGGAGCTGGTGGTGGATTTTAGGAGGCCCAGGCCCCTCATGGACCCTGTGATCATCAGAGGTGACTGTGTGCAGAGGGTGCAGACCTTTAAATATCTGGGAGTACAGCTGGATGACAAATTGGACTGGACTGCCAATACTGATGCTCTATGTAAGAAAGGTCAGAGCAGACTATGCTTTCTGAGATGGTTGGCATCCTTCAACATCTGCAGTAAGATGCTGCAGATGTTCTACCAGACGGTTGTGTGAGTGCCCTCTTCTACACGGTGGTGTGCTGGGGTGGCAGCATAAAGATGAAAGACACCTCACACCTGGACAAACTTGTTAAGAAGGCAGGCTCTATTGTAGGATTAAAATTGGACAGTTTAACATCTGTGGCAGAGCGACGGGCATTAAGCAAATTCCTGTCTATCATGAATAATCCACTGCATCCACTGAACAGTGTCATCTCCAGGCAGAGGAGTAGCTTCAGTGACAGACTTTTGTCACTGTCCTGCTCCACTGACAGACTGAGGAGATCGTTCCTCCCCCACACTATGCGACTCTTCAATTCCACCCGGGGGAGTAAATGCTAACATTAATTTTATTTTAATTTTTATTACTATTTAATTTAATATTGTTTCTTTGTATCAGTATACTGCTGCTGGATTATGTGAATTTCCCCTTGGGATTAATAAAGTATCTATCTATCTATCTATCTATCTATCTATCTATCTATCTATCTATCTATCTATCTATCTATCTATCTATCTATCTATCTATCTATGTACTGGTGAGTAGAAAGAATATGTTCTTGAGTTTGGGTTTAAAAACCTCCAGGGGTCTGATAAGTTGTGATCAGTTATAAACTTTGTAATTATCTTTGCAATTTTAGATGTTGTCCTCCCTGTGATAGACGTCCTATCTAAGAGTGGATTTAAAACACAATTAAACCCCCAGCCATTATAATTTTATGAGTGTTCATATTGGGAATGGATGCAAATAAATTTTGTATAAATTCCTTATCATCGACATTAGGTGCATAAGCATTTATCAAAATCATTTTACAGTTAGATAAGTTGCCCATGACCATCACATACAGTATCTCCCTTCAGGATCCAATACTACATCTGATGCTACAAATGAGACTGTTCTATGTATGGGAATTCCCACACCTCTAGTTTTTTTGTAAAGCTAGAATGGAACATTTGGCCAGTCTGGTCCTTTTGCAGCCGAAACTGATCCTTGCTTAGTAAGTGGGTCTTCTGTAAAAATACTATTTTAGCATTTAAATCTGTTAGTTGAGAGAATACTTTCTTTCTCTTTAATTCATGATTCAGGCCTTTAACATTCCAGCTCACAAAGTTAACTGTCCCATCATGGAGACATTGATTCTGAATTTTGATGTCATTTTTAGTCTTAAATGGAAGTGGGACAGCTTTAACTTTAATTTCCTATTTCCCCAAGAGTTATTGCCATGCAGCTTATTGTTACATTGGTAGTTATAATTATAAGGATTAAAAGGATAGATTAGATATAGATATAGCCTGCTCTCTTTCTCCCCCTTAACCCCCCACCCTCCAATTTTGCCTCCCCATGTGAGGCTGGACCCCACTTCATGCAGTCCTGGTCCTCTGACATACCCAGAGACAGAGCACGTCCAAAGCAAAACAAGCCCCCACGCAGCGGCGTTATAGGATTAAAAAATAGAGATATCTATTGCCAATATAGTCTAAATACTATATGCCTAAAATATAATCATTAATAAACTATTAACTTAAAATATAATCTTCAGCAATCTTAAAGTATTAAGATAATAAACCTGGATAATAAACCCGGGGAATGGTGTTAGACAGTGGTCCAGAATAAGCATATTAAGTCTTAATGCAATAATAACAATAACAATAAACCAAGGGTATGATATTAAACAATCTCCTTTAGGGTAGTCTCCAGATAGCATCTGAGTAATAAAGAGGATGTATATTTATAATACCCACATCTTTACAAATAGATAAGACAGTAGGTTATATATCCTTGCCATGTCATGACAGGCTACGACTCACTATTGTGTCTTAGAATAGTGTCGGGATCGACTTTCTTAATTCCTTTTCTTCTTCTTCTTTGCTGGCGAAGACAGAATTGATCTTGCAATTCCACTTTCAGTTTGGCAGGATACAAGAGGCTGCATTGATATCGGCTTGCTGTAACCGCTGTCTAATGTTGTAGAAGGCTGCATGTTTAGTAGCTGTTGTGGGAGAAAAATCAGGGAAGATACGAACGTGGTTATTTTCATATATAATCTCTTGCTTGTGTCTGAGAAGTGCCATCAACTCTATCTTAAATAATAATCTTGAAGCGAATAATAAAAGATCTAGGTCTAACGGTATTTGATCCGCGTATGCGATAAGCCACTGCTATCTCAGAATCTGCTTTAAAGCCTGCCAATTATTTTAGAAAATAGTTCAGATGCGAATTTAACTGGGTTGGGACTTTCTCGATTCTCAGGTAAACCTTCGATTCTAATATTATTCCTTCTGCTTCCAAGTCTGTCTCCGAGTTTCTTGCATTCGGAGTTGGCAGTTGTTGCTTTTTCTTCAGCACTGGCAGCTAGATTTTTGGCTGTTTCAATCCGAAGTCGTGAATGTCTCCTTGACATCCTCCAGTTGATCAGCAAGTGTGCTCAGTTTAGAGGTGGTTTCCTGAATGTGCTCTTCAATTTTACCCAGCATATCTTTAAAGACTACCTCAAAGCGAATACATATGCGTTTCTCCAAGTCTTTATTATCCTGCAGCAGCTCCTGTCGCAGCTTCTCATTTGCCTTTTCACTTGCCTTCTCATTTGCCTTCTCGCTTTTCCTTATATCTTTCTTTATATCTTGCTTGAGCTCTGCTTGAGCTTGCTTGAGTTCAGCGATCATCACCTTCACTTCAGACAGATCATTTCTGCTTTCGCGCACCGTAGGTGAGGCGGTGGGCTCTATTACAGCCAGTGTTCCCGGCTCGCGTTGGGTAGTAGAAAGCGTGGACTGCAAGGGCTTTTCCAGTTTCAGATGATCTTCTCCAATCAGCGAGCTATCATGACCTGCGTCACTTGCACTCATACATTCGCTCCCCATTTCGATGATGTAGTGGACCGTAGTCCCAGGAGTTCGAGCTTCATCTAATCCAGGTCAGTCTCTGAAAGGCTGTACCTTGAGCTTGAACTTGGGCTTGTCGGTCTGAGCTTGGATGTAGCTTTAGTTTTCGTTTCTTTCTGAACCCCATTTCTTGTTGGCCATGTTTATATATGCTTGCATATACTGTAGTAGTACCCTTAGGTTGCATAAATACAGGATATCTCAGGATAATAAGAAGATAATATGAAAAATACCACCGCTGCTAGCAGAGCTCCGCTTTAGACGTCCATCTCTCACAACGGACGAGACCAAAAGTCAGCAGTTCTAACCACAGCACCATAGCAGCTATAAGATGGAAGCTATAAGTGAAATATTAAAGAAGACATACTAATATGTCTAATATACATAGTAATTGCAACACAAACATTAACTTAATCCTGCTGTGGGCTGGCACCCTGCCCAGGATTTATTTCCTGTCTTGCACCCTGTATTGACTGGGATTGGCTCCAGCAGACCCCCGTGACCCTGTAGTTAGGATATAGTGGGTTGGATAATGGATGGATGGACATGAAAGAAGAGCTGCTCAGGACGCAGCAAGCGGATCAACCTGTGAGCAAATGAATGCTAAACATTCAGAGAAAAAGTATGAAATGCTCAAGTCAAGTGTATTCACTGAACATAATGCAGTGTGCCATTACTGGTATGATTATAACACACATGCTGTGTAATATTGTAACATGACCTGGAGAGGCTGGTGACCATTTGGCTTAGGGTAGAAATCTTTTGAAATTATCAAATTAAATTATTCAGAAAGACTATGGGCAGCCAGAGGTTCCATTTTGTCATAGAATAATGTTGTTTTGTTTCCTTTTCTGTATTGACAGAAGGCGATATCTTCTCCTACAATGATTTCTTTGTAATCTCCAAATTTTCCAGTCAGACATTTCCTGCAACTGAGGTAAAGTATCATTTGCAGAGTATGATCTAATTAACCCTCTAAGGTCTGAGCCATTTTTAGTGTGTTACAATGTTCATGAAGTCTGCATGTTTATTGCTTAAAATTTAAAGTGTTGAATATATCATTTTTTTAGCTGAAGTTGCACTTTTCATATATGACTTGTATAATCATGTATAATTTATAGTTTTGCTAGAAAAAGTGGTATATATGGTCATAAATTGGTCAAACAAAATATAAAATATTGATAGATCCAACATGATATTTATGAGAACATAGTATATATATTTAAATATTTTTGGGTTATGTTAAATATGATTATATGATTGTCTTGCAATTGGCTGTTTAGTATTGACTATTTCCATTGGCTATGTGAATGAAGTCCTACCATTGCCTCACTATTTTCATGCTCAAATAATTTTGGCAGTGATGCCATGCAAGAATGTTGCCAAAAATCACATGACTGCAAAACACTTGCCAAGTGCATCAGTCATGCTCAAAATGCACTCAAAATGTAACTTGCACTTATAAAATGTGTGGTACTTGATCACAGACTTTCAGCAGTAATCTAACTCCATACAACTTGCTTACTCTGTAGTAATTTATGTCCTTTTCCCGATGAGTTGTTTGCTCTTTGATAATTTCTAAAACAAGCAGACGAAACAGGCAGACTCCCAGAAACACACGTCTTTTTACTGTCTTTGATAATTTCCAAGTTATGGATCATTTTCAGAGCAGCAGATGGGCATTTTCATGAGTATTTTACTTTTTTTTTTCTAAGTGAAACCCATCATTTAATGTACTGTCTTAAATGCACTCCAAAAACGAAATCATAACAAGCCAGAAAACCTTGAAAAGAAATAACAGACCATTTTTATTTAAAGAATAACTGACTTGAATATATTTGTATGTGCAAGATACATAATCTAGTTCCTACAAGCTCTGTCTACAATTTACTTATGAAGAAATAGCTAATTCTAAGAATGTCTTAAAAGGAAATAAGATATTTGTTTTTAAGATATTTTTACAAAATGTGTGAATAAATACATTACAAAAACGTGAAAAAAATCAGTAAAAACAGACCTACATGTGTTATTTTATACTTGAGCTGATTACATGAGTTTACACATCAGCACTTCAAAGTGTACTGGCATTCTGGTTATGTGTTCGTACAGTTGAAAAAACTGGGTCAAAGAAAAGATCAGAGTAGATATTCTCTATCAAACCCTCCCTTTCCCCCAACACTGCTTTTTGTTTCTCATGAAAAGAGAACCTTTGATGGCATGTATACTACAAGTCAGTAGTGCATCTGTGTACATCAGTCAGATCACCAAGATAGTATTTCAGAGGAATGTACGTGTGGCTCTTAAAACTAATGGCATGATATGATATGTAGTCAATAATCATATCAGCATTGACCAGTTCAGTAGCTTGAGCCAGATTTTGGTACCTCAGTTTCATAGGAAAGAAAATCAGAATTGAAAGCTACAGTGTCATACACCTGACATTCAAAGCGATGCAATGTAGAATTTGCAATTAATACAGTGGAACCTCGGTTCACGACCATAATTCATTCCAAACCTCTGGTCGTAAACCGATTTGGTCGTGAACTGAATCAATTTCCCCCATAGGATTGTATGTAAATACAATAAATCCGTTCCAGACCGTACAAATTGTATGTATAAATATATTTTTAAAGATTAAGCACAAATATAATTAATTACACCATAGAATGCACATTGTAATTAAAAAACTGTTGTAAAAACATTGAATAACAATTACACAAAACACCCAGGCTCCCTGCTAAGCTAAACGAGCAGGCTCGCTCTCTCTCAGCAGCACGCACCCTCTCTCTCTCTCTCAGCAGCATACGCTCTCTCTCCTTCTCTGTAACATTGCAGCAATTCACACTATAGCCGATCACTGTATTAACACCTTATTTTAATGCATTTTAAGTGGGGGGCTGGTGGAGTGGGAAGAAATTTTTGAACAAATCCGAACTTTATTTAAAAACCAACAACAAGCAACCAAGAAAATAACATTACAGGAGATCACGCTATAGCCTTGAAACCGATCACTGTATAAACACTTTTTTTAATGAGTTTTAAGCACAGGGGGAAAAAAATGAACATTTGAAAAAAGTGAAATGTAACACTGCAACACTTCATGCTACGAAACGAAAAATGAACATTTGAAAAATCCGTAATACAAAAACTAACCTTGCATGAGTCGAGCTCTGGCATGAAGTGAGGAGGAACTGGGTGGAGGGGAGGTTAGAGTTTTGAGGGATGTTTTCCTTCAGGTGTTTTCTCTCGTGTGATTTTTTGGGTTTCTTGTGTTTTTAGCTGTTTAGCTGGCGGGAGCAAAAGCCTCATGCAGCCATTCCAAAAACAAAGTCCTTGTGACCCAACCCTTCGTGTTTGCCCTCCACATCACTGGCAGTCTGGCTTTGTTTACATTGTGCTGCTTGAAAGCACGATGATTCTCAAATTGGTAAATGAGTAAACTGGTAAACAGTTTTTCCACCTCTTCCAGCACTTGAGGTCTCTGCCTGGTTAACGCTGTAACTCCTTTTGCAACATCAGCTGCTTTAATAGATTCTTTCTGCTTTACAATAGTCGAAATCGTAGGTTTTAACTTCTTGTACTCGGCGGCAAGATCAGTAACACAAATGCTCAATACTTTTCAATAATTTCTTTTTTTTACTTCAATTTCAATTTTCTGCAAAACTTTCTTCTCACCACTCTTCACTTGCTTAGAAGCCATGGCTAACTGCAAAAGCACACAAAATACTGTAGAGCACAAAGAGATCACAGATAAAGCACGCACGTCTGACAGGGAGCGGCTCAACACGTGCTTAAATACAGTAATCGCCGTGTACGAACCGGAAGGGAAATTAAATAGAGCAAGAAGAGTTCACAGGGAAAGCATGCACGCATGTGCAAGCATGCACGTCTGACCGAGAACAATGCAACATGTGCGGAAATCATCAGCGCCCACAAACCGAAAGGGAAACTGGCTTGTTCATATACCAAGTGTGTGGTCGTGAACCGAGGCAAAAGTTTGGCGAACTTTTTGGTCGTAAAACCGAGTTGTACGTGTACTGAGACATTCGTGAACCGAGGTTCCACTGTATGTCTTTTATATTTGCAAACATAGGGGTACGTTCAACTTCACTACTATTCATCACTGTCTTCTGACAAACATACTTTTTACTATCCAGCTTGAGTCATTTCACATACACAACATGGTACATCTTTTCTGTGCCCATACAATTACATGTCCCATTACCACCTTTTCGGGAAAAAATAGGGTGTTTGACACTGCTGACATTTTGACTGCATTCAAACATCTGGATGTGTTTTACCAGGAACTTGCATATATTCTTGAAAGTTAACTTGAAAACCCACTGTTTGAAAAAACAGTGGTTGCATTCAAATCGCATACACATATGTCTTACCATTGGACCTAAAGCTTTAATCTATGCAGGAATGTGCAAAAGATGCTGCTTTGGCATTATGTGTTCTCAGGAAGCATCTGCATTATGAAATTAAAGTGTTCTTTGATAAGCGACTTGAGTTTTGATATAGTTGCTAGAGAAATTACTGCTGTAAACACAATCTGAACTATCCCTATTAATTCAGTAAGAGCTTGAATATATGTATTTCTTTCACAACTGTCCAATACAAATGGTATAATCTTGAGATGTACAAGCAATTGACCAGAAGATTGCTTCAATTCGTTGTCATTTGATGACAATGTTGTAACAGTGATAAGACATGGCTTGATAGAACAACTAAGTATGGGTATCCTAGTGCAGCATTATTGAATGGGTCTACATCAAGCTGCCCTGGCAGCACAAGGTGTTTAAGCACACTTTTTACTTCTAGAGGTACTGCTCCCTCTAGTATTACATGCATTACATCTTAAGGAGTTTGCTTGATTAGATCAAATGTTGGAAACTCTACCAATTTGCTTTGCCTGTTAATTCCAATGTGGCTTTGAAGCTATTTCTTAAAAGATCAGTAGGAGCCCTCTCAATTTCATTACATTGTCTGATGTGCCTATTTAATGTCCTATGTACTATGAATAGTTCTGTCATCAGCAGCTGTTTTGATTCTCATACCATTGTATAGCATATTCAGATCATCCTGTATTCTATTGAATATTTCATCATATTATAATCACATCAAGGTCTTCATATACAGCTAGAAAAAAAAGTTACATGGGGGAAAAAAAAGTTACTGGTGAAAGGGTTGAAATAAATGCATAACTCACACAAGGACTGCTACGTAACATATTTTTATGTGAAATGATTTGTGCAGATTCAGGTAATATTTTATTCTTTTCACTTTGGGTTATGAATGCTGCGCCTTCAACAGCGGATGGGGTTACATTGAGATCCGAGATGTCATCACTTGGGCCATTTTCATCGTTCGAACAGCCAACATCAAGAGTGGCATGATTTTTCAAATTTGTTGTACATGCCTCAGATGCTGACTGAATGCTATTCACATTAAAAGTCTCTAAATATCTTTCACTTGGTTGAATTCAAGAAGTTCTAGATAGACATGGCCCTGCATTGTCCTCCATAGCTTTATCTGCCATTCAGTGTCCACTTGATCTGATACATTTGTGACTGAGAAGATGTGGTGAATTGCAACGTTTGACATGATAGTAAAAAGAGTTGTAAACTGTCTATACCTGAGAAAAGATATCTCTCATGACACAATGCTCACTACCAGAGGAGAGCGTAAAAATGGTTGTTGTATGATTGACTGGCAGAAGATTATATTACTGAGTGAAAGGGGGGTATATTGTTACTCGTAACATGCTTTTGAATATAACAGTATAAGATGAAAAAGGGGAGTTTTAAGGTAAAATACTATTGGCATCGTCTTTAATTTCAAAATTAGTTGGAAAATATAAAACAATTTCTCTAACTTACTGTGTTAAGTGGGGATTTAATTATGATTTGTGGGGGTTGTGGAATCTCTGAAAATCACTACTGATGTGCAGAGTGGAATTGCCCTTCTTCTTCATCTTTTTTTTTTTTTTTTTTTTTTTAATTTTATTACAATCCATACAAAGCAATCAAGTTTTTACAAAAAAAAATTAGTTAAGAACAGATCGATCCCCACCCTGAGAGAGAGAGCAAGCCAAACGTGTAAAATTTAAGGCTTGTAAAATACCTAAAGTAACAAATTCTCTGTGCTTTATAAACTTATTTTAAAATATTACTGATTAGATCCTGCCATGTTTTGAAAAAGTCTGTACGATCCTCTAACTGAGTATTTGATTTTTCCAATTTCAAATAATATAACACATCAGTTTCCCACTGACTTAAAGAGGAGAGTTTGGGTTCTTCCAGTTTATCAGAATAAGTCTGCGTGCCAACAGTGTAGTGAATGCAATAACAATTTGTTTGTCCTTCTCCACTTTAAGCCCTCTGGAAGAACCCCAAACACAGCTGTTAATGGGTTAGGAGGGATTGTGAGTCCAAGGCTGTCTGAGAGGTAATTTAAAAATGTTTTGTCCAGAATAATGTTAATTTGGTGCAGGCCCAGAACATGTGACCCAGTGAGGCTGGGACTTGGCTGCAACGTTCGAGGGTTGGATCATGCCCTGGAAACAGTTTGGAGAGTTTTAGTCGAGACAGATGTGCTCGATATATAATTTTGAGTTGTATAATTGTATGCTTTGCGCATATGGAGCTTGAGTGAATTCTCTGCATTGCTACTTTCCACTCCTTTTCTGATATATTAATTGAGAGATCTTTTTCCCAGTGTCCTCTTGGATCTTTGAAAGGAAGGGATTGTAAAATGATTTTATATATTGTAGAGATGGAGTCTAATCCTTGAAATTGAGCAATATTTTTCCAGCGTGGATGAGGGTGCAAGATGAGGAAAATCTGGAAGGTTCTGTTTAACAAAGTTCCTGATTTGAAGATAGTGAAAGAAATGTGTAGCTGGAATGTTAAATTTGGAATGTAATTGTTCATAGGATGCAAAGGCGTTGTCTATATAAAGATCTCTAAGCAAGTTAATTCCAAATTTTTCCAGATATTAAAAACTGCATATGTTTGTGAAGGTTGAAAGAGGTGGTTCTCTTGCAGGGTGCCACAGATAGAAGCTTCTCCGTCTTAAAATGCTTTCTACATTGGTTCCAGATTCTAAGTGAGTGGAGCACAATTGGGTTATTAGTGTATTGCCGATAGCGTGTGTTTATTGGAGCACAGAGCAAGGAATACAAAGAAGTACTGCAGGATTTTACTTCTATTGCGGTCCAAGCCTGTGTATGTTCTTCTATTTGTGTCCAGGTTCTTATCGCCTGTATATTTGCTGCCCAGTAATAAAACTGGAAGTTAGGTAGAGCCATGCGCCTTCTGCCTTTTGTCTTTGTAGGGTGCTCTTTTGATGCGTGGATGTTTTGAATTCCAAATAAATGAGGTTATTGTTGAATCTAATTGCTTAAAGAATGATTTATTAATGTATATTGGGATGTTTTGAAATAAAAAGGAGCTTAGGAAGAATATTCATCTTAACAGTGTTAATTCTTCCAGCTAGTGTGAGATGAAGGGTTGACCATCTATGCAAGTCTTGTTTAATTTTTTCCATGCAGACGCAAAATTTTGTTGATAAAGAGCTTTATGTTTACTTGTGATGTTTACCCTAGGTATTTAAACTGTTCTGCAATGATAAAAGGTAGGGTGTCTAATCTAATATTATATGCTTGAGAATTCACTGGAAAGAGTACACTTTTATTCAGATTAATTCTGAGACCAGAGATCTTTTGAAATTCTGTGAGTGCTGCTAAGACTGCAGGCACAGAATTTTCTGGGTCCGATATATACAGTACCATGTCATCTGCATATAATGAGATTTTCTGTTCCAGTCCTTCTCTGCTAATCCCCTTTATCTGATCAGTATTTCGACAATGTATTGCCAGTGGTTCAATGGCAATGCAAACAGCAGTGGTGACAAGGGCATCCTTGTCTAGTGCCACGTTCTAGTTTAAAGTAGTCTGAGCAAATGTTATTGATGCAAACTGAAGCTTCTGGGTTAGTATACAGTAATTTAATCCATGCACAAATGTTGGGCCAAACCCAAACTTCTCCAAATAGTAAAAGGTATTTCCATTCAATCATGTGAATGCTTTTCTGCATCCAATGATAATAATATTTCTGGGGTGTTTGATTTAGTTGGTGAGTATATTACATTAAACAGGCGTCGAAGATTTGAAGATAAGTGTCGGCCCCTAATAAATCCAGTTTGGTCTTGTGATATTACGAGGGAGCACTTTCTCCATCCTTCTAGCTATGATTTTAGAGAGTATTTTAACGTCGTTATTCAGAAGTGAAATTGGTCTGTATGATGCACATTGTAATAAGTCCTTATTTTGTTTTGGAAAGACAGTGATTAGTGCTTGGCGAAAGGTTTGTGGAAGAGATTGGTTATCTCTGGCTTCTGTAAATGTTGCTAATAGGAGGGAGCTAGCTGAGCGGAGAATTTCTTGTAAAACTCTGCAGGGTAGCCATCAGGGCCTGCTGCTTTTCCACCTTGGAGTGACTTTATAGCATCTAGTAATTCTGATAATGCCAGAGGTTTATCAAGTTCCTCCACACTAAAAGCGTCTATTTGTGGTATCTGTAATGTATCCAGAAATGCATTAGATTGTATATTGTCTTCTTTAAACTCAGTAGTATATAGGGATTTATAGTAGTCTCTGAAAGTGTGCATTATATTTTTGTGTTCGATGATTTTATCTCCGTCGTGTTAGTGATTACGAGATTGCGTTCGCACTTCTTGCTAGTGAATTTGTTGAGCTAAAAGCTTATTAGCTTTCTTTCCATGTTCATAGTAATGATGTCTGGATTTGTAAATTAGTTGTTCAGTTTCTTTAGTTGTCAAGAGGTTTAATTCTGAATGTAGAGCCTGCCTCCTCTATGTAGAGTCTCGCTTGGTAGTCTGGCATGTTCTTCATCTATTTTAGTAATTTCGCTTTTTATCTCTGCTACTTTCTTCGCTTCGGATTTATTTCTGTGGGAAAGATATGAGATAATCTGTCCTCTTAAGAAGGCCTTAAGAGTTTCCCAGAGTATTCCTGCAGAGATCTCGGGGATGTATTTGTCTCTAGAAAGAATTTGATTTGTTTGGATATAAATTCAGTACAATTCTCGTCAGCTAATAGAAGCGGTTGAGGCCATCTGGGGTGAGTGTATGGGGCTTAGCAATTTCAGCTCCAAAATCATAGGCGCATGGTCTGAAATAACAATAGCATCGTATTTACAAGATTTAATCTTAGGCAAGAAGTTATTGTCTATAAAGAAGTAATCAATCCTTAAGTAGTAATGATGTACTGGTGAGTAGAAAGAATATGTTCTTGAATTTGGGTTTAAAAACCTCCAGGGATCTGATAAGTTGTGATCAGTTATAAACTTTGTAATTATCTTTGTGGTGTTAGTTGCCGTTCCCCCTGTTGATCTGTGAACGGGAATGTGCGCTAATCGAAACGTTTGCAAAATTCACTGCAGCTCAAAGGTATGTATGAATAGCAGCTAGTTCATTCTTTTAGCCCTTTGTTTATGAATAAAACAGTATGCAGAAATTAAAAAGCATGGGTACTTTAATAGTTTGTACTTATATTTTATATTTAGAACTTCATTTGTTGAACCAAATTCAGCTAGCTTAATAGCTAACAGTGCTAAATTTAGCCAGTGAAGTTAACGTTAACCTAAAGTTGTTTTCACACCCTCTAGTCCGTTAGCTTTGTTATAATGTTTTGCTACTTTGTTTCTGTTTCCAGTTAATTTAAACTTTGGTGCATTTCACATTGCACACTTTCAAGTGAACCAAACATCTGTAATCATCCCAGCAGTGTGCCGTGACTTAAATTATTCAGTCGAAACATTTTTTCCAGGAAAAAAAATACCATAGAAGGTCAACCATAGTTGTTTTTGCGCCTCGCTAGATTTTCCATATTTATTTGTGTAAGACTTAATTGTTGCTAGAGTGGATATTAATTTTCACTGGTGCTGCCTTGAAACGGGAAAGTAAAAGAGTCTGGATGTATATCCTGATAGGAAGAGGAAAGAGGGTTATGTTTTTTCCTCTCACTGGTTCAGTAAAATGTGAATAAAAGTGCTAATGTTGCAGTATATTGTGCAATTCTTGGAAGCTAATCTAACAGCTCTATGACTGGAGACGTGTCAGCTGAACTTGATGTTATGTACATGCTCTCACGTAGCCACCATATATTTGTAACCTCAATATCACATGCCTACTTTCATAACTTCTATGTTAATTATGGAATGTTTGACATTTACTACAAATGTCAAAGTTACTGCGCTTCTGTATCCACATTTTGTAGAAAAGCAGTTGCATTGAGAAGTCGCCCCAATTGCCTTGATTGATTGTCAGTCACACAGGGCACTGCTGTTCATTTCTCAACACCTGTGCATTTTAATCAACTCAACCAAAAGTGAATTTAAACATTTTTTTTTCTTTGCACATGTGAGGGTCATGTACCTGATTGACTGTCAATTGTACTAGTTGTTTTTGCAATTTGTGTCACATTTGTACCTTATTGTGTTTTTATTTTAACTTTCTAATTGTTTAAAATGTTCAGTTTTAAACATCAGCTCTGCTGTGGTATGTACAATTTAACCCAAGATAAACAGTATGTCTTGCAGTTAGATTGGTCCCATGTCAAAGCACATTTATGTATCATGCAAAATGCTTGGTACCGCACCTAGACCATCCTTTCCAAAGGGGCTTGGTGCAGTTGTTTTGGTCTGTACTCAAGTTACGTATTCACATAAATATTAAACAATGTAAACAAAATCACAAAACCTGCACCAAACAAACTGGTGAACAAACTTTGAACTAGCTTTAAATCTTGGATTGAAAGGGTAATTGACAGTTATAATGTTGGTGGTTTGTGATGCAACATCTGTATTTAAATACGGTTTGTGAAGAGATGCAAATCCTTGACATTCTTAAATCAATTAATATTTTTTAAATAAATTCAGTTTGATTAGTTTTCAGCATATTTTCGTTTTTCACTTCAAGACATAATTTAAACCCTGTCCCGTGAAGATATCCATGATCTTTTTCCTGGACCAGAACATTTTCTTAGAAGAAAAGCCATATGGAACCTGTTTTTCAAGGAGCAGGAGGTAAAAATACCTTAAGCTGGCCTATACCTGGCTCTCCTATACCTATGGCCTGGCTCTCATTACCAGCATTCAGTCAGTTTAACAAATAATATTTAATCATTAATTAATAACATTTTTTTAATTATAGTCATGACTATTACTATATTACTGTATAATAGACTGTATTTTTTCACTTAATTCTCTTTAGCATGTTTTTTTCTGCTTTCTGAAAGAAATGGTACCTATAAATTGCATATATTTGGATTTGCATTAATTTAAAAGAGTTTTTTAAAATATTTTTTTTTTTTATTTTTCAATATAGTCCCCTGATAGCTCCATACACTTCATCCATTTTTCCAGCAGTGACTTTGAAAAAAAAATATTCTGTTTGACCATCAAACCGGGACATCACAGCTGCCTTGACGTCTTAATCACTTGAAAACTGCTGTCCACAGAGCGATTTCTTCAAAACTCTGAACAAGAAATTGGAATTTCATTGTCCTTGTACACTTGACATTAAATTAAGGGATTACGCTATTTTTTTTATCAAAGCACAGCCTTAAAATTAAAAAAATCTATCCTATTGACTACCTGCATTATCATTAGAAAGTTTGCAAATACAATCAACATTCAGCATTACACATTTTTTGCAGTGTGTTGTCTATATGCAAAATAAGAAAAATCCAGAGGAAATTAAAGAAGAAAAAATGAAAGTTCTGCAATATGACTAAACCATAATGAATCAAAATGAAACAGATTAAACACAATTTTTTCTATGGTGCATGCTCTGTTGCTTTCTTTCAGAATATGGTAAAAAGAGAATAACTGGGACTGCATTTTGACTGAGCACAAGTAATTTGTAACTATGACGCTACCTTGTTGGTTTATTTATTTAAGTCTGTTTTTATGATGAGCCAGTTCTAATTTGTATCAATTTAAATCAACTTTAAATCATCTTTATAATATTACTGAATTCCACAACTGGTGCCGATTCCTGTAATATGGAATCCTGCATCAGTCCTTGTGATCTTCCTCACCCAGGGCCCCTCAGTTGCAGATGTGTTCTGTGGTTTATGTTTGCATGTTCACATGTACCATAAAGGCTAGTAAATATGAATGCATTATGTCATAACACTGTGCATTTCAAGTAAACCTTTAACTTTTTTATGTCACAATATACTTGAATTTTAATTATTAATGTATAGCTATAAAGTAAAATTAATATAAGTGGAAGGAATCTAATTTATATTTCAATAACATGTTTAAGTTCCACCACTAAGTGGCAGCATACCACAGGACCTCCAAAAAGCAGAGTGGGTGGGTAATCGTGGTGCTGGAGAGATGTGTAAATATATAAGAAGAAACAGTCTGGCATGTAACCATTCACATTTAACCAGACACATATTGAAAAGCATGTACTATCATCAACAAGTTTTCCTATTTCTTATTTTTGCACTTGAAGGTATTTTAATTAAGATCATTTTCAAATATTTTTAATTAATTTGCTGCTTTAGCATTTATATTTGTTTAAAACATTTACATAATATAAAAACTACTAGTAATTAAACTACAGATTCTTATTAAAATTAATACATGCATACATTTTTAAGCTTTATATATTTATAATTATAGGAATCAATGGAAAAGATGAAGATTCTGTAATTCAATGGCCATTTTCAGCATCTAACAAGGAAGGAGATGTTACTACTATGTACTGCAATTACACTTATGCTTCAGGCTACACAGATATCTACCTCCAGTGGTACCGCAAGACTGCTAAAGAAAAAATCCAGTATATTCTTCAAACCTCAAAGGTGGCTGGACAAACTGAGGCATCAACTGATGATGAACACTTCTTAGCTTCTCTCAATGAACAACATAAAACAACTTCTCTAACAATAAAGGCAACAAGGTTAAATGACTCTGCCATCTACTACTGTGCGCTGAGTACCACAAAGGAACATCTGCTTGTGCTTCTGGATCAAAAACCACATCTCTAAAGCATGGCATTGTACAGCATATTTCAAGACACATAAGGAATATTTATGGCGTTCTGTACTATGTAAAATGCTTGTTAAGATTTTAAAATATAACAGGCACCTACTAATTGGTCTGTGCAGTGATGAATCAGACCATTAATTTAGTGTGTAACTTTGTTGTATTTACCCATAGCTGGCATATGGAGTGAGGCAGTAAGATGATTACCTGAGGCGTCACTTTGGTATGGGTAGGATTTTCATGAAACAGTATTTTTTTTACAAAAAATGACAGTTAAGTAACAAATACACATATCCAATGGCTTATTTATAAACTACTTTTTAAAAATATGATACAAATTTAAATGCAGTTCACAATGCTTCACCTCACTATGAGCCTCCAAGAATCAAAATAGTGTTTTTGAAGCTACGTATCAGCACATAGTATTTGGAGCTCATTTCTGTAATGTACTCAGCATCACATTGTACATACTGCTTATGTCATTTTGTAGCATTTCATCAATTTCTGAAATCTAATTGAGGTGTGCCCTGCGGTGGGCTGGCACCCTGCCCGGGGTTTGTTTCCTGCCTTGCGCCCTGTGTTAGCTGGGATTGGCACCAACAGACCCCTGTAACCCTGTAGTTAGTATATAGCGGGTTGGATAATGGATAGTTGGATAATTAAGGTGTCAGTCATATGCACAATGTCTGTTAAAAGTCTCTTAAGTTCACACTGTGCACGTTTAGTTAAAAAGGGAAGGTGCCTTTCAGCTAGTAAGATGGAGTTTCAAGCTACCGAGGCAGAGGTAGGTAGAGACATGGTCAGGAGGAGAGATACAGTCAAATCTCGTTTTGCATTCAGTTTTGTATTATATATTTTATATTGTTTTAATGCCTGTTTTGTGTGTTTTATTGTTTAAGATCTAGTCTTTTTTGGAATGAGCCCCGGACACAGACAGGCAGACATGTTGTTAAACGTTACCACACGTTTATTTACAATTTCTATTTACAAGTTTAGTGCACCACAAACCCCTAAGACTCCCCAAAGTCCAGGCACTCACACTGCCTCTTTTCTTTAGGCCATCTCCACTCTCTCTCCAAGTAGCTCAGTCCTTCTCCTCACCCAACTCCAGCCCTGAATGAAGGGATGCGGCCCCTTTTATTGTCCCCCGGATGTGCTCCAGGAGTGCTCTGGCAATCATCCAGCAACACGCCCCAGTGTGGCGGAAGTGCTGGCTGCATCCCCGGAAGCACTCCGGGTTTCCCTGCTCCTCCTCCCCCCAGCACTTCCTGGTGTGGCGGAAGTGCTGAGGTCCAGGGCTCTCCAGGCATTGGGGCGCCCCCAGGCAGTGACAATGGGCCCCTACAGGGTTGAGCTTCCAAGCTCTGTATCATTGGCCTCCACAGCAACCAGGGCAGTCGCCCCCTCATGGTCTGGAAGAGGCATGAGCCCTCCTCTGGTCCTTTTGGGCGTCCCGGCAGGGTACCACCCCCAGCCACGTGCCACATCTTCTTCAGTATTTCCAAATA